>NC_081565.1:12093043-12095403 GCF_022355385.1 Mustela nigripes
TTTGGGGTACAGATGGCCCTTCTTTTCACTACATCTGTATCTTTGGGGTAAATACCCAGGAGTGCAATTGCAGAGTCATAGGGAAGTTCTATTTTTAATTTCTCAAGGAATCTCCACACTGTTCTTCAAAGAGGCTGCACCAACTTGCATTCCCACCAACAGTGGAAGAGGGTTCCCCTTTCTCCACATCCCCTCCAACACATGTTGTTTCCTGTCTTGCTAATTTTGGCCATTCTAACTGGTGTAAGGTGGTATCTCAATGTGGTTTTAATTGAATCTCCCCGATGAAGATGTTTTCATGTGTCTGATAGCCATTTGTATGTCTTCATTGGAGAAGTGTCTGTTCACATCTTCTGCCCATTTTTTGATATGATTGTCTGTTTTGTGTGTGTTGAGTTTGAGGAGTTCTTTATAGATCCTGGATATCAACCTTTTGTCTGTACTGTCATATGCAAATATCTTCTCCCGATCCATGGGTTGCCTCTTTGTTCTTTTTTAATACCTTAAAATTTTTTAAATTTACTTTTTATTTATTTTCTGTATAATAGTATTCATTATTTTTGCATCACACCCAGTGCTCCATGAAATCCATGCCCTCTCTAATACCCTCCACCTGGGCCTCTTTGTTTTCTTGACTGTTTCTTTTACTGTGCAGAAGCTTTTGATCTTGATGAAGTCCCAAAAGTTCATCTTCACTTTTGTGTCCTTTGCCTTTGGAGACATATCTTGAAAGAAATTGCTGTGGCTGATATCGAAGAGGTTACTGTTTACATTCTCCTCTAGGATTCTGATGGATTCCTGTCTTACGTTGAGGTCTTTTATCCATTTTGAGCTTATCTTTGGTTATGGTGTAAGAGAATGGTTGAGTTTCATTCTTCTACATATAGCTGCCCAGTTTTCCCAGCACCATTTATTGAGGAGACTGTCTTTTTTCCACCGTATATTTTTTCCTGTTTTGTCAAAGATTATTTGCCCATAGAATTGAGGGTCCATATCTGTGCTCTCTACTCTGTTCCACTGGTTTATGCGTCTGTTTTTATGCCAGTACCATGCTGTCTTGGTGATCACAGCTTTATAATAAAGCTTGAAATCCAGTAACGTGATGCCCCAGTTTTATTTTTGTTTTTCAACATTTCCTTAGCGATTCGGGGGTCTCTTTTGGTTCCATACAAATTTTTGGATTATTTGCTCCAGCTCTTTGAAGAATACTGGTGGAATTTTGATCAGAATGGAATTAAAAGTATAGATTGCTCTAGGCAATATAGACATTTTAACAATGTTTATTCTTCCAATCCGAGAGCATGGAATGGTTTTCCATCTTTTTGTGTCTTCTTCAATTTCTTTCATGAGTGTTCTGTAGTTCCTCGAGTACAGTTCCTTTACCTCTTTGGTTAGGTTTATCCCCAGGTATCTTATGGTTCTTGGTGGTATAGTAAATGGAATCAATTCTCTAATTTCCCTTTCTGTATTTTCATTGTTAGTGTATAAGAAAGCTACTGATTTCTGTACATTGACTTTGTATCCTGCCACGTTACTGAATTGCTGTATGAGTTCTAGTAGTTTGGGGGTGGAGTCTCTTGGGTTTTCCATATAAAGATCATGTCATCTGCGAAGAGAGAGAGTTTGACTTCTTCATTGCCAATTTGGATACCTTTTATTTATCTTTGTTGTCTGAATGCTGTTGCTAGGACTTCTAATACTATGTTGAACAAGAGTGGTGAGAGTGGGCAAAGAACTCAAAATGAATAAAAGACCTACCCTATGACCCTGCAATTGCAATTGCACTACTGGGTATTTACCCCAAAGATACAGATGTAGTGAAAAGAAGGGCCATATGTACCCCAATGTTTATAGCCACAATGGCCACAATTGCCAAGATGAGCCAAGATGCCCTTCAACAGATGACTGGATAAAGAAGATAAGGTCCATATATTCAATGGAATATTATGCCTCCATCCGAAAGGATGAATACCCAACTTTTGTATCAACATGGATGGGACTACAGGAGATTGTGCTGAGTGCAATAAGTCAAGCAGAGAAAGTCAATTATCATATGGTTTCACTTACTTGTGGATCATAAGGAATAACATGGAGGACATTAGGAGAAGGAAAGGAAAAGTGAATTGGGGGAAATCAGAGGGGGAGATGAACCATGATCTACTGTGGAGTCTGAGAAACAAACTGAAGGTTTTGGAGGGGAGAGGTGTGGCATTAGGTGAGTCCGGTGGTGGGTATTAAGGAGGGCATGTATTGCATGGAGCACTGGGTGTGGTGCATAAACAATGAATCTTGGAACACTGAGAAAATGAAATGAAATGAAATGAAATGAAATGAAATGAAATGAAATGAAATGAAATGAA
>NC_081565.1:12095413-12137548 GCF_022355385.1 Mustela nigripes
ACCAAACTTCACAGTGCTAACAAGGAATGTCTCATAGATATAAGGACATCTGAAAAACAATCTGAGGGGTTTGAAGTGGTGGGGGGTGGGAGGTCGGGCTACCAGGTGGTGGGTATTATAGAGGGCATGGAGTGCATGGAGCACTGGGTGTGGTGAAAAAATAATCAATACTGTTATGCTGAAAATAAATAAATAATTTTTTAAAAAATTAAATAAATAAAAGGACATAGAACAGTTTAAAGGAAATTGATGGAAAAGAAATACCACATAGGTAGTAGCCATGTTGTGGTGAGCACTTGGTATTATACACAACTAATGAATTGTAGAACACTATATCAAAAACTAATGATGTAAAAAAAAAAAACAACCTAATGATGTACTATATGATGGCTAACTGAACATAATAAGAAAAAGACATACCATGTAAATGCTAACCAAAAGAAAGCTGACACATCTATACTGATAATCAGAAGAAGTAGATGAGATGTTAAGCCAGGAGCTGCTGCTAGAGATAAAGAGAAATATCTCCCTCCTATTTATAAATGCAGTAGTGTGATGTTAAATGAATAAAAATAGTTCTCAGAGGAGCCTTGCTTTGTAGCATTTGACAATTACCATAGTGTAATTATTTCCAGTATGGCTGATTTCAATCTACCAAAGTGATGTCATTAAATGTGGAGTTGAAAGAGATGTTCACATTCAGCTTGAAGCCAATGCAAGCCAGCTTCAGCACACCACTGCATTAAAGTTCTGCATAGAAGCAGATCATGATGTTAAATCTGCATGTCCTCAATGACAGCTTATAAAATACACAAGCAATAACAGGGCATATCTAAAAGGGGAAAAATAAGTCCACAATTACAATTGTGCAGCAAGTTTCACATAAGATTTTGCACATATAAGAGATGATGAACAAGGAGGAAAAAATTAAGTATAAAGGATATTTAACAAACCAAGTAACAAACTTGATGTGGTGGACATATTAACAACACTATGACAGCAGAATGTATATTTGTTTTAAGTTACATAGAGTTGCCAATCATATTATAGTTTGAGGAGATATATCTCCATTGCATGACTGCAGTAACCAGATTTAGTGATTGTCACTTAAAAGTTAGCCCTCTTGACAAAGATTTCTAGGGCCTGTTTTATATCTTTGTTCCTCAGGCTATAGATAAAGGGGTTCAGCATAGGGGTAACTACTGTATACATGACTGAAGCAATTATATCTTTGTCACTGAAGTCCCATGATGTGGAGAAAAAGTAAACACCTGCAAGTGTCCCATAATATAAAGACACCACAAAAAGATGGGAGCCACAGGTAGAAAAGGCTTTAAAGAGTCCGTTGGTAGAGGGGATCCTGAGAACAGTTGTCCCTATGTGGACATATGAGCCCAAGATACTGCTCAAGGGCAGGATGAAAAGCACTCCTCCTTCAGTAAAGATGACCAGCTCATTGAGAGAGATGTCTGAGCAGCTCATCTTCAGGAGCACAGTGATGTCGCAGAAGAAGTGAGGGATGGTATTATCAGCACAGAAAGATAATTGGACCAAGAGCAGGGTGTGCAACAGGGCATTAATGCAAGAGAAGAACCAGGATCCAGCTATTAATGAGATACACAGTTCCTGCCTCATGACAGTGGTGTAGTGGAGTGGCTGACAGATGGCCACATATCTGTCGTATGCCATCACTGCAAGAAGGAAGTTGTCAAGACAAGCAAAAAGTATGAAAAAATACATCTGAGAAATGCACCCCACATAGTGAATGGATTGTTGCTGAGTCTGCATGTTCATGAGCATCTTTGGAACTATAATAGATGAAAGGGAAATATCAGAGAGGGCCAACTGGCTGAGGAAGAAGTACATGGGGGTGTGGAGGCGAGGGTCCAGCCTGATGAGCAGGATGATGAGCAGGTTCCCCAGCACTGTAGTCAGGTACATGCCCAGGAACAGGGTGAAGAACACTCCCTGCTGCTCTGGCTGGATGGGGAGTCCCAGTAGGAGGAACTCAGACACGCTGCTCTTGTTCTCCCTCCTCATGCTGTTCTTATCTCTTCTGGCAAGTGGGGAAAATAGGGAACGTCAGTCAACATGTCATAACGTTTTAGTAAGTTCCTTTCTATGAAAATTCTTAATTTTAACTACCTTTCTGTTTATTTTTCACAACTGTTGGTGCATGAGATAATTTGTCCACCTCTAGCTCTAATGATACATGAAACTGCACATTTACCAGTTTTTTTCGGAAAACAGCTAAAGGACAACTATTCTTTACTCAACAAATATTTATTGAAAAAAAGCTTTGTCCCATATTGAGTACACAGTAGTGAACAAGAAATAGGAAATCTCTATGTTCAAGAAGTCTATATCTTTATATCAAGCCAGGTTCAAACCCCAATAATTTACTAAGATCAAATGTGGGGATAAAAATATATGTTTATAAAAAATAAAAAAATTTTTAAAAAAATGTGAAATGGGCACCAGGAGACAGGTATGCGTCATTTCCTTTTAAAAAAGATGTGAAGAGGAGAAGGGAGTTGAGGGAAATTGGAAGGGGAGGCGAACCATGAGAGACTATGGACTTTGAAAAATAATCTGAGAGTTTTGAAGGGAAGGGAGGTGGGGAGGTGGGGAACCAGGTGGTGGGTATTAGAGAGGGCACAGATTGCATGGAGCACTGGGTGTGGTGCAAAAACAATGAATACTGCTACGCTGAAAAGAAACAAACAAACAAACAAACAAACAAAGGATGTGAAGAGCAATGGCCACAGTCACCAAACTGTGGAAAGAACCAAGATGCACTTCAATGGACGAATGGATAAGGAAGATGGGGTCCATATACACTACAGATTATTATGCCTCCATCAGAAAGGATGAATACCCAACTTTTGTAGCAACATGGATGGGACTGGAAGAGATTATGCTGAGTGAAATAAGTCAAGCAGAGAGAGTCAATTATCATATGATTTCACTTTTTTGTGGAGCAAAAGAAATAGCACAGAGGACATGGGGAGATAGAGAGGAGAAGGGAGTTGGGGGAAATTGGAGGGGGAGATGAACCATGAGAGAATGTGGACTCTGAGAAACAAACTGAGGATTTTGAAGGGGTGGGGGGTGGGAGGTGGGGGGTATTATGGAGGGCATGCATTGCATGGAGCATGGTGTGGTACATAGACAATGAATTCTGGTACACTGAAAAGAAATTAAAAAATAATAAAATTAAAATAGTTTAAAAAAAAAAACCAGATGCAAAGATCCCTAAGTTGGAACAGAATTACTGAAGTTTTATCATAGTCTTTCAGTACAATTGGCTGGGCTCTGCCTGTTTTAAGTTATTTTAAATTCCCTATTACCAAAAATGTCCATCCAGTTTTTCCAAAGCAACATTAAGAACAGCACCGAGCACTATTTCAAGTGTTTTACATATACCTTCAAACAGAACCTCACCATAGTCCTTACAAATGGTGTCATTATAGTCATTTTTAACTATGAGACAACAAATATGTACATTATTTAAATGTGCAAAGGTACACACAATTAAGTGCAATAGAATCACAACATATGTCTGACAGAGTGCATACTTTTAACCACTCTGCATGGAAATCATACTCTCATTAGAATGTCCAGAGAAGTTATGTGTCAACTACCTTTGTCCAAAATGTCCTTAACTCCCTCTAAGAAAAATTTAGCACTCATGTTTATACAATTTACAAAGGATTTTCATATGCTTTGACTTCTCTGAAAACAACAAGTGTATATTTAGGGACTGTTTAGTACACAAGGCAAACTTCATGTCCTCAATATATAGATATAACAACTGAAACAAAAAGATTACTGACTTACCCACCTTGACTCTACTCTGGTGGTAGATTCTAGATTTATTATGTATTTGGACATTAGACTAAAGGTTAGGATAAAACACATAGCCCCAAAGAAAGAATCAAGACTGACATTCTCACTCAAGTGTAGGAACAAGACAGTGAGTCCTCCTTAAGGACCACAACCTTGCTCAGGGACACAGGTATCTTGGTTCGGGCTACCAAGAAGGAAAGTGACTTGACTTTTATGTGGAGGCATGCCTGTTCCCTGCCATAACCTGTGTCAGTCCTTACTGAGAAATCAGAAGAAAACAAGAGGGCTAGGACCAACCATGAACTTTGATTCAGGCAGGACCTTTAGATGGAGACAGCTGGGCCTATAGCGATGGAAAGGAGGTCAGACTGTGACCTTGAAGTATGAGAGGGAACCTTTAAATGGATCTGTTTTCTCAGAATTCTACCTGTCCTACTCTAGACAATGGTGAAATAGGAACCTTCGTGACACAAACATCAGATTCAGGGAAAGCTAATAAAAATTCCTTCCATTCTGCCTATTATGCTACAGGCATGGTGCTGACTGATTTGTGTGCATTGCCTCATTTATCCTTAAAATAGCATAATGAAGTAAGAATAGTTACCTTTCCCTTGCCAGTGAAGAATCTGAGGCTCAGAAAGATAAAGTCACTTCCTAAGATCACAAAATATGTAAGAGCCAGACTGAAGTTTGGGCCTCAGGCAACTATACTGCAGACACTGAGCTTATACCCATTGGTATATAACACATGTCCAGGACTAGAAATGCATGTGAACCCACACACTTAATGCAGTAGTATACATATGACCACTGTTGAAACATAGTTTAAAAAGTAGTTGAGTTCAAAGAAAAGAACCAGAGGAACCTAAGATAAGTACATGAAACATACAATAACAACATACTCTAAACATTTGGAACCATATAAAATGTGACTTATAAACAAAATGCGGCATTACACATAATCAAACACTGAGGTGACATTTTAAGACCTCTCACCTATTGCTAGTCATGAGTAAATTCATGAAACTTCTCCCCCAGGTTGGGGAGCACATGCGTTTCTCTTCAGACTACACAATCTCACTTAACTATGATGTCTGTCCAAGGATGAAAATATGGGAGTTATAAAAAGAGAGGGGGCAAACACTTGATCTCAAAGGGACTGAGGAGACCCAAGATCACAGACACAGATTCCCTGCACTTGTTTAAAGGGGCAACACTTATTTAGACTTCTATGCCCTTGTCTAAGAGAAGAAAAGGATAAGACCAGCAGTCAATCACACACACACACACACACACACACACAATTCATGAACAAAACATACCTATATCTGCATTGTACAATCAAGGAAACACCACACAGACCCATACATATGTAGAACTCTAGACACAGAGACACACTTTGCCCACCTAGAATTCCCAGCTCTCTCTGACCTGTGCCACTTCTTAGTGAGCTAAGGTACCTTCTAATACAGTTTCTTGAGTCCTCAGCTTCTGTTTAGAACACCAGGAACAAAAAGTAAGAAGAAAGCCTTTGTGAGCCCATAACCTCATGAGCTCTCTGAGACTGTCCTTGAGCTCCAGGGCAACAGGCAGGAGATAACCATTTTACAAACCTCAGAGAGGACTCATGGGAAGTCCCTAAGCTCCTGGTTAAGGAAAGAGTCAAAGCAGACTAATGGCCACAAATTCCTATCAGACCTTGGGGAGGAACATGTTTAGGGGCTAGAGGGACTGAGCTGCTAGAGTCACCTGAGAGGGTGACCCAGATCTCAGGGACACTCTTGGCTCCTCCTTGCTCATACATAGTTCCAGAGGGGAAGTGGGAAAGTCTTATTCAGCCTCCATCACCAGAGTTGCCAGTGCACTGGGTCAGCCTCTCCTGACAGCACATTATGGTCCAAGAAGAGTAAGTCTGGCTCCTGCGAACTCCCACACCACTTGCTACCATGAGCACTCAAATCTAGCTTTAACTTCACATCTTGCCGGTCCCCTCTCTCCCTAGGGAGAGACTTCAGGGCATGGAAGTTCACCTGTTCCAAGAGAGTGTAGAGGGGGAAGATTGAGTCTTTGGGCTCAGCTCTCAGAAGAATTGAGTCTGGTCTATACCACACATTAATTTTGGCCCTGAGCACAAAAGGTAATCCCCTAAGATCTGTTACATCAACTGTAAAGTGTGGACAAAAATATATTGTCTGCAGAAGTTTTTCTTGAAATTAAATTAGATGTTTCATGCTAAAACACATAATAAATGCACAACAGATATCAGTCCTTGTGATCATTATCTTTGTATCTTCCCAAAACAGAAAATGATATCTAGAATCACTGTTATTGCCACGGGATTGCCATTAAATGAATAATTGAATTAACTAATTAATTAATTCTTCCAATCTAATAGTAAGAGTTTATTCCTGCCCTAAAAGATTAAATGAGTTAAAACACATGGTGAACTTAGAACATTGTCTGGCATTTTGTAAGTCCTGAACAAACTTTGACTATTTTGTTGCCATGGTTTACAAACTCATTACCTTCAGCTGCTCATATGTACACATATTTTTTTCATTAACATCTTAGTTACTGATAACTCCATGTTGTTCAAACCAAAATGTAGGAACCTGTTAGCCATCAGAGGAGAGCTGGGTTGGGGGACAGGTTCAGTAGGTGATGGGGACTAAGGAGCACCTTTGTTGTGATGAGAACCAGATGTTGTATGGATACATTGAATCGCTATATTGTACACCTGAAACTAATATTACACTGTATTTGAACTAACTGGAATTTAGATAAAAACTTTTTTTAATGTAAGTTTTCAAGAAAAACTTCTGCAGACAATATATTTTTGTCCACACTTTACAGCTGATGACTCCTACCTTTCTCTCACACTCTCAATTCATCAGCAACTCTTGTCGGCTCCAAATTACAACAAAAAACAGTATTCACCAATTTTTTACTACTTTACCTGCTACCATCCTAGCTTATTACTTCTTTTTTTTTAATATTTTATTTATTTATTTGACAGAGAGAGAGAGATCACAAGTAGGCAGAGAGGTAGGCAGAGAGAGGAAGGAAAGCAGGCTCCCTGCTGGGCAGAGAGCCTGATGGCATGCAGGGCTAGATCCCAGGACCCTGAGATCTTGACCTGAAAGCAGAGGCTTTAACCCACTGAGCCACCCAGGCGCCCCCTAGCTTATTACTTCTTTTTTTTTTTTTACTTGATTCTTACACATTTAATAGACTTAAATATTTATACATTTATATGTAAATGTATAAATATATATATATATATAATTTAACTTCTTCCAGATTGTATTTTTTTTCTGTAACATTAAAAAAAAGACCAAAAAAGTGTTTTTCCCCCTTTCTCTTAGTGGTATATAAATATAGGGTTAACTATAATTCAAGTACTTTTTTTTAATTATTAAATTGATTTATTTATTTTCAGAAAAACAGTATTCATTATTTTTTCACCACACCCAGTGATCCATGCAATCCGTGCCCTCTATAATAACAAATATCATGGAGGACAAGGGGTGTTAGAGAGGAGAAGGGAGTTGGGGTAAATTGGAAGGGGAGGTGAATCATGAGAGACTATGGACTCTGAAAAACAATCTGAGGGTTTGAAGTGGGGGGGGGGAGGTTGGGGTAGCTTATTACTTCTTAACTGCACTGTTGCGGTAGCTCCTAGGTGGTCCCCCTGCTTCCACACAGCCCTCTTCTCTAGCCAGAATGATCCTTTTTAAAGCTGAATCTTGTTACTCTTTTGGTGAAAAACTTCCAAGGGCTACACAAATAATTCACAGTAAAAATCAAATCACAAAGCCTAAAGGACCTAGGCCCTGTTGACTTTGTAAAAAAAAAAAAACAAACAAACAAAAAAAAAAACAAAAAAATGATCCCCTCAATACAAAAATAAATTAAAAAAAAAAAACCCGCACACATATGTAAATATATCTCCTCCTGCTCTTCTGCATGCTCACTGCCCTTCAGGGAAGAATCTTTTTGTTGCTTGGACATAGCTGGCATTGTCAAATTTCATAATGTTGCAGTTGCTAAATCTGTTCCCTGAAATACTTTTCCTGCAAATATCCCAGTGGCTCTGTTCCCTGCTGCCTTCAATTCTTTGTTCAAATACCACCTTCTGGGTGAGACCAGCCATTATTACCATTCATCATAACACCACTTAAAGTTACAGCCTCTACCCTGTATTCCTGATTTCTCTGCAAACTACCTTTTATGTCACTTAAAAACCATGAAACTTACTTACATATTAAGTATATTTTCACTGTCTCCCCACTAGAATGTAAGCTCCACAAAAGGAAAATATTTTTTTAATTAATTTATTTTTTTCAGCTTAACAGTATTCATTGTTTTTGCACCACACCCAGTGCTCCATGCAATACGTGCCTTCCCTAATACCCACCACCTGGTTCCCCCAACCTCCCACCCCCCACCCCTTCAAAACCCTCAGATTGTTTTTCAGAGTCCATAGTCTCTCATGGTTCACCTCCCCTTCCAATTTCCCTCAACTCCCTTCTCCTCTCCATCTCCCCTTGTCCTCCATGCTATTTGTTATGCTCCACAAATAAGTGAAACCATATGATAATTGACTCTCTCTGCTTGACTGATTTCACCCAGCATAATCTCTTCCAGTCCCGTCCATGTTGCTACAAAAGTTGGGTATTCATCCTTTCTGATGGAGGCATAATACTCCATAGTGTATATGGCCCACATCTTCCTTATCCATTCATCCGTTGAAGGGCATCTTGGTTCTTTCCACAATTTGGCAACTGTGGCCATTGCTGCTATAAACATTGGGGTACAGATGGCCCTTCTTTTCACTACATCTGTATCTTTGGGGTAAATATCCAGTAGTGCAATGGCAGGGTTATAGGGAAGCTCTATTTTTAATTTCTTGAGGAATCTCCACACTGTCCTCCAAAGAGGCTGCACCAACTTGCATTCCCACCAACAGTGTAGGAGGGTTCCCCTTTCTCCACATCCTCTCCAACACATGTTGGCAGGTAAAGCGGAGTGGGAAAGTTGGACTGATATCGGAAGATAAACAAAAGGGGGAGGGAGCCAGCAGAGACGACCCATTGGAAAGTAATATCCCAATATGAGAGTGCCCTGCGTCTGGGGACCAGCATTAACTTGGGAGTCTGGTAGAAAGCACTCAAAAAGAGCAAAGGATCACGGGGGGTGGGGGGTAATTGTGGGAATCAGGACATTAGGGACAGGGGCTTAAGTCCCCAGACCCAGGACAGCCACCTCTGGCACAGAGCCAGAGAGAGTGTGGCAGAGAAAACAGGTCTTGGTCCCTGAGCCACCAGCGCGCCTGAGAGGGCGTGGGACCTGGCTCCCATGAGGGGCTGGGAGCCTCGCCAGCCAACAGAAGCACAACCTTTTTGCAGTCCCCACGCAAGTGCCCTGCCGTGCTATCAGAGTCTGAGACGCGCCCTGCGCCCTCCACTGAGAGAGGGGCACACAGGCACCAGCCCGGTGCTCTCAGACCTGGAAAAACCAGGCACTCCCAGCCAGGGCCAGCGGGAAAATCTCAGTGTGCAATCACTGCTTGGAACCTCTCTGGCAGTCTGGAGCTGCCCAGACAGCCGCTTCTGCCATGGTTTTGGGTGCAAGGAAAATATTTTTGTCTGAATTGTTCACTTCTAGAATTTTCCATAAATACAGTAGACACATTAAAAAGAACACCAAAAAAACATTATCCAGCCACTGTAGCCCACGGACCTCAATGTGGGCAGTGGCCTCATCCAACAGAGACCATAATAGCAAGTCTCACCTGCTCAAGTATGCTACCAACTGACCTGTCCACAGACCCAAGCTGAACTGACTGGTGAAAGACTGTCCTTGCCAAATAAAATCTGTGAAGTGTAGAAGAAGAGCCTGCTTATTCAAATATACAGATACCAAGGCAAGGAATTAAGATCATGAAGAATCAGGTAAAACCAACACTACCAAAGGAAACTAATAAAGCTCTAATAACTAACCAAAAGAAATAACATAATAAGCTGTTTGACAAATATTTCAGAATAATCCTCTTAAGGTTTAGTGAACCACCATGAGAAGGTAGGGTTTATCCCTGGGCTGCAGGAGTAGTTCAACATATGTAAATCCATATGTGATTCACCAGATTCATAGACTAAAAGATAAAAATAATTTGATTCTCTCAGTAGGTGCAGAAAAATCAATTGATTAAATGCAAACTCCGTTGTGATAAAAACCTCAATAAATTGTGTAGAGAGCGAACATCTCTCAACATAATAAAGGCTATTTGACAAGCCTGCAGCTAACATCATACTCAGTGGTCAGAGGTTGAAAGCTTTTCTTCTAAGATTGGGATCAAGACAAAGAAGCCCTCTCTCATTACTCCTATTCAGCATTGTACAGAAATCCTATCCAGAGCAATTGGGCAAGAAAAAGAAATAAAACGTATCAGAATTAAAAAGGTAGAAGTAAACGTGTCTGTATTAGAGATGATATGATCATATATTTAGAACATCCTGAAACTCTACCAACAACTATAATAATAAATCTGAATACAGTAAAGCTGCCAGGGACAAAATCAACACAGAAAAATCTGTTGTGTTTCCATACACTAACAACAAATTATCTGATAAAGAAATAAAGAAAATAATACCACTTACAATAACTAGACAATAAAATAGGAATAAACTTAACCAAAGAGGTAAAATAACTCTGTGCTGAAAACCATCAGATATTGATTTTTAAAAAATTGAAGACACAGACAAATGGAAATATACTTAGTTTTGCAAAAAGGGAGGTGGGTGGCAGATGGGGTAACTGGGTGATGGGCATTAAAGAGGGCATGTGATGTGATGAGCACTGGATGTTATATGCAACTAATGAATCATTGAACATTACATCAAAGACTAATGATGTACTACTATATATTGGCTAATTGAATTTAAATAAAATAAATAAATAAGGCACAATAAAAAATAGAAAAGTTAACAACTGGAACTACATAAAACTAAAATACTTCTGTACCCCAAAGGAACAATTTAAAAAATGAGAAGATAACCTACAGAATGGGACAAAGTTTTTGCAAACCACATATCTGATGAAAGGTTAATATCCAAAATACACATGGAACTCATACAACTCAATAGCAAAACTAAAAAACAGGCAAAGTACCTGAAAATACATTTTTTCAAGGAAATAATCCAAATGGCCAAAAGGCACATGAATAGATGCTAAACATTTCTAACCACCAGGGAAATGTAAGTCAAAACCACAATGAAGAAGACCCAGAAATGAACCCACAACAATATGGTCAGTTATTCTCCAACAAAGCAGGAAAGAATATCCACTGGGAAAAAGACAGTCTCTTCAACAAATGGTGTTGGGAAAGTGGACAGCAACATGCCAAAGAATGAAACTAGACCTCTTTCTGACACCATACAAAAGAATAAATTCAAAATGAAAGAAAGACCCAAATGTAAGACAGGAAGCCATCAAAATCCTAAAGGAGTACATTGGCAGAAACCTCTTTGACAATGGCCAGAGCAACTTCTACTAGATACATCTCCTGAGGCAAGGGAAACAAAAACAAAAATAAACTATTGGGACTTCATCAAAATAAAAAGCTTCTACCCAGTGAAGGAAACAATCAACAAAACTAAGAGGAAAAGATATTTGCAAATGACATTCTGATAAAGGGTTAGTATCCAAAATACATTTTTTTATATATTTTTTTAAATTTTTTATTTTTTATAAACATATATTTTTATCCCCAGGGGTACAGGTCTGTGAATCACCAGGTTTACACACTTCACAGCACTCACCAAAGCACATACCCTCCCCAATGTCCATAATCCCACCCCCTTCTCCCAAAACCCCTCCCCCCAGCAACCCTCAGTTTGTTTTGTGAGATTAAGAGTCACTTATGGTTTGTCTCCCTCCCAATCCCATCTTGTTTCATTTATTCTTCTCCTACCCACTTAAGCCCCCATGTTGCATCACCACTTCCTCATATCAGGGAGATCATATGATAGTTGTCTTTCTCTGCTTGACTTATTTCGCTAAGCATGATACGCTCTAGTTCCATCCATGTTGTCGCAAATGGCAAGATTTCATTTCTTTTGATGGCTGCATAGTATTCCATTGTGTATATATACCACATCTTCTTGATCCATTCATCTGTTGATGGACATCTAGGTTCTTTCCATAGTTTGGCTATTGTGGACATTGCTGCTATAAACATTCGGGTACACGTGCCCCTTAGGATCACTACATTTGTATCTTTAGGGTAAATACCCAATAGTGCAATTGCTGGGTCATAGGGCAGTTCTATTTTCAACATTTTGAGGAACCTCCATGCTGTTTTCCAGAGTGGCTGCACCAGCTTGCATTCCCACCAACAGTGTAGGAGGGTTCCCCTTTCTCCGCATCCTCGCCAGCATCTGTCATTTCCTGACTTGTTGATTTTAGCCATTCTGACTGGTGTGAGGTGATATCTCATTGTGGTTTTGATTTATATTTCCCTGATGCTGAGTGATATGGAGCACTTTTTCATGTGTCTGTTGGCCATCTGGATGTCTTCTTTGCAGAAATGTCTGTTCATGTCCTCTGCCCATTTCTTGATTGGATTATTTGTTCTTTGGGTGTTGAGTTTGCTAAGTTCTTTATAGATTCTGGACACTAGTCCTTTATCTGATATGTCATTTGCAAATATCTTCTCCCATTCTGTCAGTTGTCTTTTGATTTTGTTCACTGTTTCCTCCAAAATACATTTTAAAAAACTTAAAAACTCAACACTCCCCCCAAAATAATCAAGTTCAAAAAAATGTGCAGAAGATATGAATAGACATTTTCCAAAGAAGACATACAGATGGCCAGACACATTAAAAGATGCTCCACATCACTCATCATCAGGGAAATAAAAATCAAAACGACAAAGAGATATCACCTCACACTGGTCAGAATTACTAAAATTAACAACACAGGAAACAAAAGTTGTTGACAAAGATATATACAAAGGGGAACCCTCATAGACTGTTAGTGGGAATGCAGACTGGTACAGCCACTTTGGAAAACAATATGAAGTTTCTTCAAAAAATTAAAAATAGAACAGCACTACAATCTGGCAACTGAACTACTAGATATTTACCCAAAAGATACAAAAGTATTGACTCGAAGGGATACATGCATTCTGATGTTTATAGCAACATTATCCTAAATAGCCAAATTATAGAAAGAGCCCAAATGTCCATCAACTGATGAATGGAGTGTGTGTGTGTGTGTGTGTGTGAAAAATATTACTCAGTAATCAAAAAGAATGAAATCTTGCCACTTGCAAAGGCATGGATGGAGCTAGAGAATGTTAAGTCTCTAAGCAAAATAAGTCAGAGAAAGACAAAAACCATATGATTTCACTCACATGTGCAATTTAAGAGACAAATAGATGAACATGGGGTGGGAAGAGAGACAAACCAGGAAACAGTCTCTTAACTATACAGTTAAGAGGGTTACTGAAGGGGAGGAGATGGTGGGGGGGTGTTAAATGGGTGATGGGTATTAAGGAGTGCACTTGTTGTGGTGGACTGGGTATTCTAGGTAAGTGTTGAATCACTAAATTCTATACCTGAAACTAATAATACATTGCATGTTAACTAACTGGAATTTAGATTAAAAACTTGAAAAAATTTAAAAATTAAAAAAATTTTAAAACCACAATGAGTTATCACCTCACATCTGTGATGATGGTTATTTTCGAGAAAGCAAGAGACAACAAATGCTGAAGCAGATATAGACAAAAGGGACCTTTGTGCAGTGTTGTTGCAGTCACTATGGAAAACAGTGCAGTCATTATGGAAAATATCTTGGAGGTTCCTCAAAAAATTAAAAATAGGGTGCCTGAGTGGCTCAATGTGTTGAGCCTCTGCCTTCGGCTTGGGTCATGATCTCAGGGTCTTGGGATCAAGTCCTGCAGGGAGCCTGCTTCCCCCTCTCTCTATGCCTGCCTCTCTGCCTACTTGTGATCTCTCTCTCTATGTCAAATAAATAAATAAAATCTTTTAAAAAATTAAAAATAGAACTATCATATGATCCAGCAATCCCATGCTGGGTATATACATCCAAAAGAAATAAAATCACTATCTTGAAGAGCTGTCTGCATATCTATGTTCATTACAGCTGTATTTAAACAGTCAAGACATGGAAAAAAACACCTAAATATTTATCAATGGATGAGTGGACAATGAAAATTGGAAATATAAGGGAATATTATTCAGCCATAAAAAAGAAGGAAATCTTGCCATTTGCAACATGGATGGACCTTAAGGACATTATGCTAAGTGCAGTTAGAGAAAGACAAATACGATGTGGTCTCACTTATATGTGTAATCTAAAAACAAATAAACAAAAACAGAACTCAGAGAAACACAGACTAGGTGGATGGTTTCCAGGAGTGAAGAGAGAGGGTGGGAGAAATGGATGAAAGCACTCGAAGAGTACAAACTTCCAGCTATAAGATGAATAATTTCTGGGGATATAATTTACAGCACGATGACTATAGATAATAAGATTGTATTGTGTATTTGAAAGTTGCTAAGAGAGTAGATTTTAAAAGTTCTAACTGCACAAAATATGTTATAACTTGTGAGGTCATGGATGTTGCAATTAATATGATTGTGATAATTTTGTAATCTGTACATACATAAAATTATTGCACTCTACACTTTAAACTTATACAATATTCTGTGTCGGTTATACCTCAATAAAGCTAAAAAAAAAAAACAAAATGGGAGGAAGGAAGGAAGGAAGGAAGTTAGGAAGTTGAATGAATGAATAGAAAGCACAGAAGTAAACTCTAAATGGATGAAACTTCAATGTGAGATAGGAATCCATCAAAATCCTAGAGGAAAACATGGGCAATAATCTCTTCGACATCAGCCACAGCAACCTCTTTCAAGACACATCTCCAGAGGCAAGGGAAACAAAAGTGAAGATGAACTTTTAGGACTTCATCAAGATAAAAGCTTCTGCACAGCAAAGGAGTCAACAAAACAAAGAGGCAACCCATGGAACGGGAGAAAATATTTACAAAAGACACTACAGACAAAGGGTTGATATTCAAGATCTATAAAGAACTCCTCAAATCCAACACCCAAAAAACAGATAATCAAGTCAAAAAAATGGCCAAAGGACATGAACAGACACTTCTCCAAAGAAGACATATGAATGGGTAACAGACACATGAATAAATGTTCAACAGCATCCTTAGCCATCAGGGAAATTCAAATCAAAACCACATTGAGATAACACTGGAGCACTGGGTGTGGTGCATAAACAATGAATTCTGTTACGCTGAAAAGAAATTAATTTAAAAAAAAGTTAAAAAAAAACCACTTTACACCAGTTAGAATGGCAAAAATTGAAAAGGCAAGAAACAACAAATGTTGGAAAGGTTGTGGAGAAAGAGGAACCCTCTTATACTGTTGGTGGGAATGCAGGTTGGTGCAGCCACTCTGGAAAACAGTGTGAATGTTCCTCAAAAAGTTAAAAATAGAGCTACCCTATGATCCTGCAATTGCACTACCGGGTATTTACCCCAAAGATACAGATATAGTGAAAAGAAGGGCCACATGCACCCCAATGTTCATAGCAGCAATGTCCACAAAAACCAAACTGTGGAAAGAGCCAAGATAAACAAATGGATAAAGAAGATGTGGTCCATATATACAATGGAATATTATTCAGCCATCAGAAGGGTTGAATACCCACCATTTGCATTGACATGGGTGGAACTGGAGGGGATTATGCTAAGTGAAATAAGTCAAGCAGAGAAAAACAATTATTATATGGTTTCACTTATTTGTGGAACATAAAGAACAGCATGGAGGACACTATGAGAAGGAAGGGGAAAATGAAAGGGGGGGAATCGGAGGAGAGAGATGAACCATAAGAGACTATGGACTCCGGTAAACAGAGGGTTTCAGAGGGGGGAGGGATGGAGGGATGTATTAACTAAGTAATGGGTATTAAGGAGGGCATGTATTGCATGGAGCACTGGATGTTATACTCAAACTATGAATCATGGGACACTACATCAAAAACTAATGATGTTACTGTATGGTGTCTATCATAACATAATAAAATAAAATTTTTTTAAGAAGCTAGTCACATGAATAGGCAGAACTCTAACACAAAACTTTCTGTCTCTGTATTATTTACTCTTTTTTGCTTTTTAAGGGTAACCTAATCTATATTTGTCCTCCCAGGTGACACATGTATTTTTGTGTGTGTGTGACTTTTTATTATGTTGTCGGTTGCTCTTAAAATATAGATTAAAATATAAATATTCATCTAAAAGCTCAGGAAAAAGACTAATATATTATGTGAGACAGTGATTTACTGAGGGCAATAATAGAATATGTTTTATTTCCTATACATTGTTATAGATGATGCTTTTCATGATACACAATATTCTCTACATAAAACCTAAAAGGAAATGTTCTTTGATATCATTGCCAAGAGTAGTTGCTATCCTCATTTTTCAGATGAAGAAATTCAGACTAACAGACAATAAGTAACATGCTAAAAACAACTAACTTACTGGTAAGATAGGAATTCTATTGAATATCTTCTTTCTTCAACCATAACCTTAAAAGACCACACTGAGCCTAAACTCTGAAAACACGTAAATATTTTTCCAAAGTCCTTTTGCTAAATATGACAATAACTGTTGCTCTATCCTGTACTTTAAACATGTATAAACTGACACTAGTTTATATAGAAATCCCACATAGAAAAAGTTTGAATCCACATGCATGCCAACATACTGGAACACACCAAACACCACTGATCTGCCCTCCCTGTATCCCCTGAATACTGCAACCTCCCCAGTTCTAGAATATACCATGTCCATACCTGACTCCATAAACATAATAATATTCACCCACATAAATACTTGTTCACTCTTGATAACCCAGAGTCGGGGAAATGAAACACACCCTTGAGATGTTGCACTGAGGTTAAGAAGCTCTGGGATGAGTTCCCACACAGAGACAGGAAGCCTCAGGGTTCCTCTTTCCCCTGGAGTCAGCCCTGCTAGGTGTGATTCCCAGTCTGCTTACTCTGCTTTGAACAATCACAGGAGCAGCTCCCTTGAGAGATCTATCACACCACAACTTCTTCAGCCTAACAAGGACTCTGGAGGCCAGCAGGAGCAGAGCTCGGACTCAGGAGATGCTGCCTGGGCTTTCACAATCAAGAGGGTCCTTGTCCCTTGAGTCAGGACTTCTCTGCTTTCTGAGATGGGGAGCTGGGAAAGCAGCAGCATGCTGGGGACCAGACATGACGTGTTGGAGGCCAGTGAAGGGAAACATGTTATCCTTCCCAAGTAACATATCCATTTGCCTGCCTTTCCTATTCGTCTCCTTGTTCACCAGCTCAGAATGTCATGGGAGACACATGAGGTGGCTGTGCTTGGCTGAGAAGCAGACTGGCAGCTGACTAGCAGGTGTGGTGCAGACCAGCTTCTGGAAACACTGGGAAGGAAAGAACAGCATCTGGATGTGGAGGTGAGCTTCAGTAACCTAACCACCTGCGTGGCTACCCCAGCCTCTGGCACCTAGACTTTCCTTCCTGATAGCTTCAAATATTTCATGGGTGAAGCAGTCATGGGGTCCAACTGAAACCTCCATCTGGCTTTTAGTTTTCAGTCCATCCATTTTGACCTCTTAGGCAGTTTACACTGTGGGCTTTTGTGGAAGGAAAACACCATCAGGAAAGGAAAGGAAAGGAGAAGAGAGAAGAGGAGAGAAAGAGAGAGAGAGAGAGAGAGAGAAAGAAAGAGAAGAAGGAGGGAGAGAAAGAAAGAGAAAGAAAGGAAGGGAAAGAGAGAAAGAAGAAAGAAAGAAAGAAAGAAAGAAAGAAAAGAAAAGAAGGGAAGAAGGAAGGATGGAAGGAAAGAAAGAAAATAGGAAAGGGAAAGAAAAAAAAGCTGTGTATTTCCAGCCTCACCCACTCACCTTGTGCTTTGATTCTTCCTGAATCTTCTTCCTGATTCTCAGATTGGAAAAACCTTCCTTTTTCCTAGTCCTCAGAATAGATGATCCTCACATCTATGACCTGGATTACCAACCTCATTAATTAACCCAAATTTCCACTAATTTCTGATTTCCACAGGCAGCCCTTTCAAAAATGGCTCCTTGTGTAATATTGATCTGTGTTTGACAAATTGTTTTTGCAGACATGGTATCTCACCCGCTATTCATAAAACATCAGAAATCAGCTTAAGAAAAAGTGACAGAGGGCAAATCAAACCCCATCCAGAACACTGCCCAGCACTGACCACAATTCCACATGACAGACATACCCCAGCCATGCATGGCCAATTTTTTTCCAGCTGGTTTAGGCCAGATAATCATGGATGTTCAAAACTTCAAATCCTCCAGCTGCATAACACAGAAAGATGGGCACCTCCCTAGCCACTGCAAGGAGAGATTCTGAATATGGAAGAAGAAAACTTGTCAGTTAAGGGGGATAGAAGGTACAGTCACGTGGGAAATGACCACCATGAGGCAAACAGTGTCTGTGTATGATTGTGACCCAAAATGTAGACACACAGACATGAGCAGGTGTAGCCTAAGGGTTAAGAGCATGTGCCTCAGAGTGATTCAGCATGGGGTTCAAATCCTGATTGCTACTCACTTCTTTGGTGACCTTGAGCAAACCACTGCACTGCTAAGCCTCAGGCTCCTGTTAAGAACACATGCCTCGGGGCGCCTGGGTGGCTCAGTGGGTTAAGCCGCTGCCTTCGGCTCAGGTCATGATCTCAGGGTCCTGGGATCGAGTCCTGCATCGGGCTCTCTGCTCAGCAGGGAGCCTGCTTCCTTCTCTCTCTCTCTCTCTCTCTGCCTGCCTCTCAGTGTACTTGTAATTTCTCTGTCAAATAAATAAATAAAATCTTAAAAAAAAAAAAAAGAACACATGCCTCATGGCTCATGGTCCCTCATCATTTGTGGCATCTGTGAGGTCCTTAACACAAGCTTGACATGTAGAAAAATTTTCAATGATACTGGTTATTGTTATTAACTTTAAGTACTGGTTCACTCAAATCATGCAGTGCATGAACTAACATTTCTTCTGTAAGCTCTTGCAAAAACCATGAGATTAGTCTGACAACTTGGCAGTGAGAAGGATATTTTAAGCATGTGTGTTAACTGATTTTGAGGACAAACAGCCATAGCAGATAAGAGAAGGTGACACTGAGACTTATGATGATCAAGAGTTTCTCTTGAGGGACACCTGGGTGGCTCAGTGGGTTAAGTCTCTGCCTTCGGCTCAGGTCATGATCTCAGAGTCCTGGGATGGAGCCCCACATCAGGCTCTCTGCTCAGCAGGGAGTCTGCTTCCTCTTCTCTCTGCCTGCTGCTCTGCCTGCTTGTGATCTTTGTCTGTCAAACAAATAAAATCTTAAAAAAAAAAAAGTTTCTCTTGAGTCAGGGCACCTGGGTGGCTCAGATGGTTAAGCATCTGACTCTTGATCTCTGGTCATAATCTCAGGGTCATGGGATTGAGCCCGCTTCAGGCTCCACACTGGGCAGAGAGCTTGCTTAAGATCCTCTCTCTCCCTTTGCCTCTGCCCCTCCCCTGCATGCCTTCTCACTTTTGAACACTTTCTCTCAAAAGAAAAAGAAAACATAAGCATTCTTTTGCAATTTGCTTTCTTAGCAACCTCCACGTATGCAATAAATGATCCGTTACACACATGACATCATTTAATTGTAATATAATTGCTGCATTTTAATTGTTTTTTCTACTTTTTTTAAAATTTATTTTTTACTTTCAGCATAACAGTATTTATTATTTTTGCACCACACCCAGTGCTCCATGCAATCCGTGCCTTCTCTAATACCCACCATCTGATACGCCGACCTCCCACACCCTGCCCCTTCAAAACCTTTAGATTGTTTTTCAGAGTCCATAGTCTCTCATGGTTCACCTCCCCTTCCAATTTCCCCCAACTCCCTTCTCCTTGTTTTTTTTTAAGATTTTATTTATTTTTTTGAGAGACAAAGATCACAAGTAGGCAGAGAGGCAGGCAGAGAGAGAGGAGGAAGCAGACTCCCTGCTGAGCAGAAAGCCCGATGCGGGGCTCGATCCCAGGACACTGGGATCATGACCTGAGCTGAAGGCAGAGACTTTAACACACTGAGCCACCCAGGTGCCCCTGCATTTTAATTATTTAATTAGTACATTAATATTTCAATGTTAAATAAATTAATATATTAATTAGAATAACAATACTTAATCTATGAAAAGTTCAATGTAAAAGGATCATGAAAAAGGTGTGGAAGAATATGGTGCTTCTAAAATTATTTCAAAGACATTGGTGATTTAAGTATGTTCACTATAGAGATTTTTATGGTAAGTAGGAATATATAAATAACAATATCTCAAACTATTTGAAGATCTCTATGTAATATGTCCACTAATGAGGTATAGATGGATATGCTGACTCTAAAAAGTTGATTTAAGGGGTGCCTGGGTGGCTCAGTCAGTTGAGCATCTGCTTTTGGCTCAGGTCATGATCCCGGGGTCCTGAGATAGAGCCATGCATTGGGCTCCCTACTCAAAGAGGAGTCTGCTTTTCCCTCTCCCTCTGCTACTCCCCTTGCTTGTGTTTTCTCTTACTCTCTCTCACAGTATCTGTAAAATAAATAAATAAAATCTTTTTTTTAAGTTGATTTAAAACACTTTGCTTATATAAGATTTCTCATTACACAGCTTGTTGTTGTAGCAGGAAAATGGAGGCCACGTTGATGTCAACCACCAAGTAGCTGGATAAGGCTGAAAAAAGCATATTTCAACACTTAATATATAAAAAATTACTATGTTCTCTTAAGTATTTTTGCCTACACATACGACTGGTAAATTATAAAACATGAACTGAATACTTAACAAGGAATGCCCATGCTGTACAAATGTGATTTAGGACAAAATATCAGAGAAATGAAAAATAATTTACAGTAAGGGGAAACGTGCACTGACTGGTGATGATAGCATGGCATGAGCTAAGGAGGATGACCCCCTCACCCTGTGCCCAGAGGAGAAAAAGCCCATTTTGTTTGGGTTAAACATTCATCTTGGATTTTTCCTGTTGGTTATTTTGGTAAAATCATCCCCCATCCATCTCCATTCCTTATACACTGCTTGATGTTGTTTGTTGTTGATCAGTCTCCCCCACCTAGAACATGAGCTACTTAATACATTGATTTTCCTGCTTTTATTGCTAAATCTCCAGCAAGGGAACAGTATTTTCACAGAATAGGAACTGATGAACTGGAATCAGTGAGGTCCATCTCTGATGGTTTCTTTCTTTCTTTTTTTTTTTTTTAATTAAGTTCAATAAGCCAACATATATAATACATCATTGGTTTTTGACATAGTGTTCAATGATTCATTCGTTGTGTATAACATCCAGTGCAACTCTCATGGTTTCTAAAGGAAAATTTTTCTCTGTCCTTCCAGCGTTCACGATAAGGCCTTGTGATGCCATGGATTTGAGAAGGTAGGGCTATATCAAGGGAGATTGACAAGGGCCCCTGCATAACAGCTAATTGTGACCAGAGAAAAAAAAGACTTGCTGGGTTGTGCACTTGGAGTAAGGTAAATAACAAAACATCATGTATAGAACTAGACCCAAGCCAATGGCAAGAGTCAGCCAAACGAGCATTGTCTCTGAGTTCATTCTCCTGGGACTCTCCTCCCGGCCTGAAGACCAGACATCTCTCTTTATCCTCTTCCTCACCATGTACCTGGTCACCGTAATCAGGAACCTACTCATCATCCTGGCCATCCACTCTGACCCCCAGATCCAGGCCCCCATGTATTTCTTCTTGTGTTTCCTGTCCTTCACTGACATTTGCTTTACAACAACCATTGTCCCCAGGATGCTAGTGAACTTCCTGTCAGAGAAGACCATCTCCTATGCTGGGTGTCTGACACAGATGTATTTCATTTATGCTTTGGGCAACACTGACAGCTGCCTACTGGTGGTCATGGCCTTTGATCGCTATGTGGCCATCTGTAACCCCTTCAACTATGTCACCACCATGAACCACAACTGCTGTGTCCTGCTGGTGGCCTTTTCCTTCTCACTTCCTCACCTCCACTCACTCCTACACACACTGCTACTGAATTGCCTCGTCTTCTGTGACTCCAATGTCATCCATCACTTCCTCTGTGACCTCAGTCCCCTGATGAAGTTGTCATGCTCCCCCACCTTTGCCAATGAAATTGTGATACTGTCAGAAGGTTCTATTGTTTTGGTGACCCCCTTTCTGTGCATTATTTTCTCTTATCTACAAATCCTCATTGCAGTTCTCAAGATCCCCTCAGCCATTGGGAAACGCAAAGCCTTCCCCACCTGTGGCTCTCACCTCACTGTGGTAGCTCTCTTTTATGGAAGCATCTTCTATGTCTGTTTACAGCCTCTGTCCACCTACACTGCCAGGGACCACATAGCAACACTTGTCTACACAGTTCTGTCCTCCATGCTAAACCCTTTTATCTACAGTCTGAGAAACAGAGACCTGAAGCAGGGCCTGAAGAAGCTGATGGGCAGGAGGAAGTCCCAGGCAGCACCCTCTTGACAAACCCACACATGTAATCTGCTCCACTTAAATCAGGTCTCTACTAGATATTTGTGAAAACTGAATTATTGCAAGTTAGCTTTTTCAACACATGAGAGATAAAGCTCACATCCATTAATGACAGTGACCAATTGTCCCTGCCTCTGCTGAAATCATACTTTCCTCACTATTCTTCCATTTCCCATTAAGATTCATTATGTTATTATCCTCCAAATATTGCTTTTAACTAATTCTCTTGTCACAAGTATTTCCTGAACAAATTGTTGTCTTTTTATTAAGACCTCTTCTCCAAAACCCTTCACAATACAGTATATTGCTGAAAATGATCACTAAACTTACAGCTTTTGAGTCTTTGCAAACATTTCAAGGGGAAAGGATTGAGGGAGAGAACAAAGGGATGGAGAATTACATTCTAGTTACTTTTCTCATGAGGATTTTTATAATTCCTTATTTTTTCTTTCAAAAAACTTTTCTTCCTAAATGTATGTTGATATTGAGATTTTTTTCAGTCATTTTCAGATTATAACAGATAAAAAACAACCTAAGATCCCATCAATAAGGAATGAGATCTATAACGAACTCTTCAAACTCAACCCACACGAAACAGGCAAACATATCAAAAAATGGGCAGAGGATATGAAGAGACACTTCTCCAATCAAGACATACAAATGGCTATCAGACACATGAAAAAAATGTTCATCATCATTAGCCATCAGGGATATTCAAATTAAAACCACATTGAGATATCACCTTACACCAGTTAGAATGGCCAAAATTAACAAAACAGGAAACAACATGTGTTGGAGGGGATGTGGAGAAAGGGGAACCCTCTTACACTGTTGGTGGGAATGCAAGTTGGTGCAGCCACTTTGGAGAACAGTGTGGAGATTCCTCAAGAAATTAAAAATAGAGCTTCCCTATGACCCTGACATTGCACTCCTGGGTATTTACCCCAAGGATACAGATGTCGTGAAAAGAAGGGCCATCTGTAGCCCAGTGTTTATAGCAGCAATGGCCATGGTCGCCAAGCTATGGAAAGAACCAAGATGCCCTTCAACGGATGAATGGATAAGGAAGATGTGGTCCATATACACTATGGAGTATTATGCCTCCATCAGAAAGGATGAATACCCAACTTTTGTAGCAACATGGACGGGACTGGAAGAGATTATGCTGAGTGAAATCAGTCAAGCAGAGAGAGTCAATTATCACATGGTTTCACTTATTTTTGGAGCATAACAAATATCATGGAGGACAAGGGGTGTTATAGAGGAGAAGGGAGTTGGGGTAAATTGGAAGGGGAGGTGAATCACGAGAGACTATGGACTCTGAAAAACAATCTGAGGGGTTTGAAGTGGTGGGGGAGTGGGAGATTGGGGTACCAGGTGGTGGGTATTATAGAGGGCAAGGATTGCATGGAGCACTGGCTGTGGTGAAAAAATAATGAATACTGTTTTCCTGAAAATAAATAAATTGAAAAAATTTTTAAAAAGTAAGGAATGGGAAAATAATGATTAATCACATAGAATGTAAGAACATGCAGAAGGTTGAAAGAATCAAATGGATGTCTATGTCTTCCTTGTAAGCCACTAGGTAGAAAAATCAAGATATGGAACACAAGTATAAAAGTGTGAATTTACTATGTTTTTAAAAACTATATGAATCAGTGTGTGTGTGTGTGTGTGTGTAGTCACTAGAGTAAGAATGGAAGTGCAGTGGGGGACACAAGAGGGAGACAATTCCCAACTCATACACTCAACTAATTAATATGTATATAGCTCATGTAATATGAACTTATTAATATATCAGATGACCAAAGCAATAGTGAAAGAATTTCTTTGTAAGATACCAAAGAAGAGAAACTTTCTAGGTGTATGGATTATTATTTAACCTTTTCACTTCAGTGATACTTTAATAGTGTATAGCATTCAAAGTAGCAACACTTTTGAATGTTTAGAAATATATCTGCCTTGTCCTAGTACATCAAGTGTTTTTGGTTATAAACGAGAGGTCATTGTAATTTGTATTCCTCTGTGACTTTCTTCCCTAACCACAGTCTATAGACCCCAACAACAAATATGGCCCCCTGCCACTGAGTAGGCTGTGGGAAAGTGAACCCTGATTCTACCCAGTTTACTCCAAGCCTGAGCACAGGAGACTGACTTGGACATTGACAAACCCATTATAATTTTTTAATTTTTTTATAATGTTCAGTTAGCCAACATACAGTACATCATTAGTTTTTGATGTAGTATTCCATGATTCATTATAAAATTTAAATGGAAATGAAAAATAACCTTGAACAGCCAAGACACTCTTGAAGAAAAAAATCACAAAGTTGGAGGAAACATATTACCAAGTTTCAAGACTTCTACAAAGTTAACATAATTAATTTAGTTTAGTATTATATCCAAATACATAAATAGAACAGTTGAACATAGGGGAAAAAGAAAAGAGAGGCAAACAAAAAACAGACTCTAAACTATAGAGAACAAATGAGGTTTGCCAGAAAGGAGGTGGGCAGGAGGATGGGTTAAGTGGGTGATGGTTATTAATGAGTGCACTTGTGATGAGTACTGGGTGTTGTATGTAAGTGATCAATCACTAAATTCTGCTCCTGAAACTAATATTACACTATATGTTAACTAATATTATACAATATGTTACACTATTTGTTAATAATTTAAATTAAAACTTTTTCTTAATGTAGGAATCCTTGACTCCCTTTCTCTCACACTCTCAATTCATCAGCATCTCTTGTTGATTTCAATTTAAAACCAAAGAGAGTATTCACCAAATTTTTACTACTTCCTCTGCTACCATCCTATCTTATTACTTCTTAACTGCACTGTTGCAGTAACTCCTACATGGTCCCCCTGCTTCCACACAGCCCCCTTCTCCAGCCAGAGTGATCCTTTTTAAAGCTGAATCATGTTACTCTTCTGGTGAAAAACTTCGAAGAGCGGGGCACCTGGGTGGGTCGGTGGGTTAAAGCCTCTGCCTTCAGCTCAGATCATGATCCCAGAGTCCTGGGATCAAGCCCTGCATCGGGCTCTCTGCTCAGCAGGGAGCCTGCTTACCCCTCTCTCTCTGCCTGCCTCTTTGTCTACTTGTGATCTCTGTCTCTCAAATAAATAAAATAAAATCTTAAAAAAAAAAAAAAAAACTTCCAAGGGCTACACAAATAATTCACAGCAAAAATCAAATCGCAAAGTCTAAAAGACACCCTGTTGGCTTTAAAATTATCACCTCAAAAATAAAACAAAAGAGCAACAACAACCAACCCCCCCCCCACACACACACACATGCTCATTGTGCTTTAGGGATGAATCTCATTTTTTTTCCTGAACATAGGATCCTAATCATCACATCTCATATATGTTGCAGTTGCTATACCTACTCCTTGAAATATTTTTCCTGCAAATATCCCAGTGGCTCTGTTCCCTGCTGCCTTCAATACTTTCACACTCTTGGTGAAACCAATCCTCATCGCACTCCTTTAAATTGCAGCCTGTCCCCTGTATTCCTCATTTCTCCACTACACTACATTTTATAGCACTTAAAAACCATGAAACTTGCATATTAAGTCTATTTTCACTGTCTTCCCACTAATATAAGTTCCACAAAGGAAAATATTTTTGTCTGTTTGGTTCACTTCTAGAAATTTCCATAAACACAGTAGATTCATAATAAACATCTGTCAAAAAATCAATTACTTTAATATATATTTATCTTTTTCTTTTCTACAAATCAGGTCATGCTGTTTTTGAAGCAAAATATAACTCATTGTCATAACCTAGAATTAAGAGGGCCTAAGTAAACTGTCCCCACAAAGAAAGTTCTAGTTTAAAAAAAAAATAAAAAAAAATATATATATATACAGTCTAAATTGGTTTAGGGAATTTGGAAATGAGATTTAATGCACTGCACTCCTCTGTTGGATTTTTGTCACAGGCAAAAACTGATTTAAGAATAATAAAGCCAAATTCTTTTCAATATGTTTAGATTTGGGGAAACAATCAGACACAATATCTAACTAGCAACTACATTACAAATGCAAACATTCTCAACTTTATTACTCTAAGCACTTGCAGCAACACATACTCTGTATAACTACAGGACATGATAGACAAAAGGACAAAGAAACTAAAATGTTTATTATCTCATTTACAAAAATTGATGCACACTATGAATCTTCATTAAATATTATATTAGCCATTTTTATACAAAAAATAACATTTATTTGCCACTTTTTATTTTAATTCCAGTATAGTTAACATAGTTTTATGTTAGTTTCAGGTGTACAATATAGTGCTTCAACAATTATATATATTACTCAATGGCTAATATATATATTAGCCATTTTGATGACTTCTTTGTTTATCTAAAACCATGTTTCACAAAACTTCATACTAATTCAACTGTAATGGTCCAGGTGTTAATTTTGTTCTAAAAACAAGTAGCAAATCACATTTGAGAATTCTTATATTTTCAAATTGGTATCACTAAGAGGTAAGAAGATATAACTTATACAAAATGCAACGTTATTCAGACCTCTAATCTTAGTTTAAGATTGTTCCTCTTTTCAAGAGAAAACATATAATCTTCCTTCAGAAAAAAAAGTTCATGTATTTTGATATCATGACAAGTTATTCTTACCTCTTCAGATGGATAAGGAAGTGTCTTAAGATGTTGACTTTGCAAAAATGAGAGCTGCTGATAGTGCCACATACCAAGGGTTATGTGAAAATAATGAGGACAAGAAGAGATATACCTGAACCAAGGCAATAGATTATGGAGATCATAACCTGAATATTTTTATTTCAATAGGTTCTAGAAAAATAGGCAGGGAATACAATCCAGACAGGGGTCCAAAAAGGGGGAGAGAACATTGAAATCAAGGAAAATTTGGAGGACACCAGTGTATCAGTTAGCTTTTGGTGCATAACAAATCATCCTAAAACTTAGTGGTTTACACAACAAACTTTGTTTATATGACAATTTCATTGGCTGACAATTTGGGCTGGGAATATGTTCAGCTATATGGGGCTTCTTGTCTGGGGTTGGTTCAGTTGATCTTAACTAGGGCTCACTCATGCCTCTGCTATTACCTGCCAGGTCACCTGGGAGCTGGTTGATTGTTAACTGGAGGATCTTGGTTCTCCTCCATGTGGCTCCCATCTTCACACAGACTAGGTTGGACTAGTACACATGCTGGTCTCAAGGTTCCAAGAGCAGCATCAACAGAGTCTGCCTAGGCTTGGAAATCTCACAACACTTTCACTGACTCTGTCAGTCTAAATCAAAAAGTCCCACCCAGATTCAGTGGGTAGGGGAAAAAACCCGACTTGCAAGGAGGTATTGCAAAGTGACTTGGCCATTTTCACAATTTACCACTGTCACCTCCACAATTTTTCAAGGACATGTCCCTGGAAATATCACTAGGAAAATTAATAACATGGAATTAAGGAGAGTACATGTTGTGTACATGTGATGAGCACTGGGTGTTTTATGCAAATAATGAATTATTCAACACTATAATAATAATGACAATAATAATAATAAAACAACTTTTAAAATAAAACTTAAAAAAAATAAAGCTTGAAAATTAAAATAGCAAAAGAAAAAAGAATTAAATAATAAGAAGTGAGTAAACAACTCAATATTGTGCAGGACAAAGTAAGACACACATCTCCTCCCTCACAACAGAAGTGTAGTGGAGTGGCTGACAAGTGGCCACATACCTGTCATATGCCATCACAGCAAGAAGGAAATTGTCAAGACAAGCAAAAATTATGAAAAAATATATCTGTGTTACACACCCTGCATAGGGGATGGATTGATCCTGAGCGTGCATGTTTATCAGCATCTTAGGGATGGAGAGAGATGAAAAGGAAACATCAGTGAAGGCCAACTGGCTGAGGAAGAAATACATGGGGGTGTGGAGGCGAGAGTCCAGCCTGATGAGCAGGATGATGAGCAGATTCCCCAGCACCATGGTCAGGTACATGCCCAAGAACAGGGCAAAGAACAGGCATTGCTGTTCTGGCCAGATGGGGAGCCCCAGGAGTGACTCGGACACATTGCTCGTGTTCTCCCTCTTCATTGTCTCCTTAATCTCTGGATTAAAAGAGTAGGAAATATCAGGGACTGAGATATGGTGGTTGTCATTACTGTGTGCACATTACAGCCACATGCTTGTTTTTTTTCCCCCCAGAGACTGTGAAAATTGAGACAAATCACAAATTTTGCTGTCTGAATCTTCTGTCTGCCCCCTTCTGGTCACAGAATGCATCAGACTTTCAACAGCACACAAGAATTCCTTCAAAGGAGACCAGAATAAATTTCTTCACTTATTGAGCCATGTTCCAGATGCTTTCTTGGCACTGGGAATAGAAAAGAAAATAAAACACTCAATCCTCTTCCTTCTTGGAGCTCACAATTATTGAGCACATTTTAGAGTACTGATCAAGCTTTGTAGCCAGAAATCTTGAATTGGATTCCAACCTCAACAATTTACTACCTTAGTGACCTTGGCCACTTTCTCTATGTCACTGCAGAGATCCCACTCTTCACCACACCATTCTGCTCTTCCTGCCCTTCATTCATTTGGCAGAAAATCCTGGGCCATGTTTGGAATTGCTTCAGGGCTTCTAAATTACCCCAGTACCTGCTTGATTATCTACATATACCCATACATATGATGACCCTATATTTTATTATCCAAGCCAGGACACTTGAAGACTGAGAAGAGAAGTGACATAATAACTATACTAGAACAACAGGTCTACACCAAGATGTTCCTGGGAAAGCCAGAATGTGCAGTACCTACTTATACCACACTTTCCAATTTGCAAAAGACTTCCACACGCACTTACTTACATTAATTAGTAAACATTTATTGAATGCCTGTAAAGCAGGCATTCCAATTGTTAATTCTTTCATGTTACTATAGTGGAAACAGGTGTGAAGTCATATACTCCAGAATGTATGCAAGTTGATGGACCCTGATCTTAAGCATAGGACTTCTGATAGACTTTACACTAGAGGAGGCCAGGCAACCCCTTCACTGGAAGATAAATCAGAGTTAGAGCCCTAGAATGGAGCCCAGTGAGACAGCATCCTTCTAAGTCACAGGGATCTGATAGAAGAGCCTTTTCAAAGAACAGAGATGAACTCAGATGAACTTTAAGCTCATTTCAGTCAATGGGACAAGAAGGAGGGCAGATACTTAAACCTTTTCCTAATATGTGGCTGCTCAGTGACATTGATTGGGTAAGACTTCTCTTTGGAACTCAAGCATTTGGGGGTGATATCCAAAAGTTTTGTGTCAAGTAGGATCTTCATATTCAGTGACTGGATGAGGAAGAATAGAACTCTGACGAAAGCCACCCCCACATGAAAGAAACAGCTGGCTACATGCTCAGGAAGGAGGGAAGGAAGCTGTCAGCTGGCTCTTTGGATGTTCCCTCTGCTTTGCACAAAATACTCTAAACAGTCAAGATGACTAGTGAGTTTAAAATCTCATGCATTTAGGAAATAATCATGATGCTAGCACCCACTTAGTGCATGCTTATAGAATACTCCCATCACATTCTACAGTTCAGACATCTTAGCCTCACAGAGATTGAGCCCAAGGTCCAAAAAGAAGTTTTGAAAATAGGATATTTGAATCAAAATGTGTGTGACACCAGATCCCAAACACTTAACCACTACCATGTTCTCAAGAGTAGAAATACAACGCTATGCAAGGCCAATGAAGAAACGTACACTTGGAGCACTGTAGGGTCTTCAAATCCCATGGATAAATGGCTTACAGCCTGGCTTGGGGATGATTCTGCTTGGAGTTGCCTGTCTCTGAAATAGGAGGAGATAAGACATAAGAGGAGAATGTAGCTATAAGTCTGTTTATCCAACACACACACACACACACACACACACACACACATTGTCTTATCATGGTTTTAGTTCTCTTCCTTATACACCCATTTGAAGTTAAAAATAGTCAAAGTGTGATTGTTTTATACATAAAAATACATATGTGGCCACACACACATACACACCAACATAGACCTCAGATCTATACTCATCCTCTTCATGACCTATACTCATTCTAGGTAAAAAAAAACAAACAAACAAACAAACAAAACCAGAGCTTGTGTTACTTTTACATGAATTTGCACACAACTGATAAATGGAACACTGTCACACACACAATAGAATACATAAACATCACTGTCATCTGGACAAAGCACAACCTACCCAAAAACCACATACCGTAAAATACACAGGTACACATCCAGACACATGAACATACCATAGACAAACTTAAATCTAAACAGCATGTGCATACACACAAGTGCACACATACACTAACAAAAAGAGCTTTCCTTCCATAATCTATTGAACCCCTTCCTACAGGAGCAGAGTTGGTATGTGAGTCAGTTAACCACCAAGTACACTGGGTTATACAAACAACACAAAAACCACACATGCATACACATTCTTGCATAAACATACATGTCCAGTGCCAGGTGGTGATTCTAGATCTTCCTCTGACCTGAGTCGCTCCTTGGTGAGCTCAGACACCTCTGGTCAAGGGTGTTTCCTGAGCCTTTACTTTCTGTTCATATATATATGACAGAGAGAGAAAGAGAGATTTTAAGAATTGGCTTATGCAAGGGGAAGGGTTAAGATGGTGGAGGAGTAAGAGCTCCTAAGTTCATCTGGTCCCTGGAATTCAGCTAGATAGTTATCAGATCATTCTGAACACCTGCAAAATCAATCAGAGATCTGAGAAAATAAATGCTGCAATTCTATAAATAAAAAAGTGACTACATTTTGGAAGGCTATGGAGACTTGAATCTGGAGTGATCTATCAGAGGATAGGGCAGTGGGAAAAAGGTTGCTGAAGAAGGCTACCATAAAGTGTTATAAGCAGCAAAGTGCAAAATTGGAGCTTTTAGAAGTCCACTACAGTGGAAGATGTCCCTAACTTAAAGGTGCTCAGGTGGCAAAGAAGGTCAGAATCCCAGGTCGAACAGCATGCTCTCAGGACCCCCAGTGTCACAAGAATAGGAGTGCCTGAGCATGGCAGAGTTCCCAGGCATCACAGTGGGGAAGCTGGCTGAGTCTAGGCACCAGATTTCTGCTTGGTATTGCTATAAACTGTGAACTGCTACACGGTAACACAATTGCTCTCCATGTCCAGCAAGAGGCATAAGTGTGGGGGTGAGACCTCCTCTTCCTCCCCCAGGAGGAACAGTTGGAGTCCACACTACTGGAGTCTATAAAATTTGGCAACCTGAAGCCCAGTTGTATGCCTGAGATAAAAATGCTCAGTTACAGGCTGGGTGAACACAGAGTTCTGATGGAAAACAGGGAGACAGAGTGATTAACTGCTTTTTTGTTAAGGCTCACTGACGAGTGGGGGTGTGCAAATTTTCAGATCTGGGGCTAGAGATTGGGGAGTCGCCATTTCCAGCCCCCACCATTGGTGCTGAAAGCCTTCAGGGAGCAAAACAGCACCACATAGTGAAATCTGGAACTGCTTGCATTGAGAACAGCCCCCTGGCAGAGGAGGAGCATTTCCACAAGTGCAAGGGCACCTGAGAATCAAGGCAACAGGTCCTTCCCCCAGATAACCAGCAGGAATACCTGGCTAGCACCGAGTTTACCAATCACAGAGAACTGCAAAACTTCAGCTCTTAGGGAAAACAGTATAGAGGGTTTTAAAATTTTCTTTAGTCTTTCAGTTTTATTATTTTCAGTTATTTTATTTTTTCAGTTCTTTTCTGTTCTTTTTAATTTTTATTTTTATATATACATTAATATATATTTTTTATTTTTGGTTTCCATTCTTTGTATTTTATTATATATATGTATGTGTGTATATATATTTGTGTACACACACATACACACATATATTTCTTTCTTTCTTTCCTTTTTTCCTATTTTGGGATCCAGTTTCTTTTAATAAGCATATCAAAATATACCCAGAATCTAGTTTTCTGTTTTGTTTCTTTGATTTTTTTTCCTATTTTGTCTTGGTTTTGCTTTCTTCTATTTTTTTCCTCTGTTGCCATTGTTATTGTTTTTTTCCTCTCTCTTCTACTCTTCTCTGGACATAATCTCAAGTTGGAGAAATTCACCCAAAAAGAAAGAACAGGAGGTAGTACTCACTTCCAGGGATTCAATAACACATATATAAATAAGATTTTTGAACTAGAATTTATTTTTTTTATTGTGTTATGTTAGCCACCATAAAATACATCATTAGTTTTTGATGCAATGTTCCAAGATTTATTGTTTATGTACAACACCCAGTGTTCCATGCAATACATGCCTTCTTTAATACCCACCACCAGGCTCACCTATCCCCCCACCCCCTCTCTTCTAAAACCCTCATTTGTTTCTTGGAGTCCACCATCTCTCATGGTTCATCTCCCTTTCTGATTTTCCCCAATTCACTTTTCCTTTCCTTCTCCTAATGTCCTCCATATTATTCTTCATGTTCCACAAGTAAGTGATACCATATGATAATGGACGTTCTCTATTTGACTTATGTCACTCACTAGAAATTTAAAACAGTGATTATAAGTATACTAGGTAGGCTTGAAAAAAGCATAGAAAACACTAGAGAACCCCTTACTATAGAAATAAAAGAACTAAAATCTGATCAGGCCAACACTTAAAATGCTATTACTGAGATGCAGCCAAAAATGTAGTCTTTAACAGCAAGGATAAAAGACAAAATGTTGGAAAATAAAGAAGCTGAAAAGAAGAGAGAAAAAAACAAGTACTGGATCATGAAGAGAGTTTTTGAGAAACCAGTGATTCCATAAAGTGAAATAATATCCAGATAATAAGGTCCCCGAAGGTGGGGGGAGGTTTATTTGAACAAATTATAGCTGAAAACTTCCCTAATCTGGAGAAGGAATAGGCATTCAAGTCCAGAAGTCACAGAGAAACACTTCCATATCAATAAAAATAGGTCAACACCTCAACATACAATAGTGAAGCTTGCAAATATCAGAGAGATCATCTTGAAAGCAGCTCTGGACAAGAAATCTTTAACCTACAAGGGTAGACACATAGGGCTGGCAGCATACCTGTCCACAGAGATCTGCCAGACAGAAAGCACTGGCATGATATATTTAATGTGCTAAATGGGAAAAATATGCAACTGAAAATACTTTATCCAACAGAGCTGTCATTAAGAATGAAGGAGAAATGAAGAGTTTCCAAGACAAACAAAAACTAAAGGAATTTGTGAACACTAATTCATCCCTATAAGAAATAGTAAAGGGGATCCTTTGAGTGAAGAGATAGCCCAAAAGTAATAAAGATCAGAAAGGAACAGAGACAATCTACAGAGACAATGACTTGACAAGTAATACAATGTCACTATTCATATATTTCAATAATTACTCTGAAAATAAATGGGCTAAATGCTCCAATCAAAAGACATAGGGCATCTAGGTTCTTTCCATAGTTTGGCTATTGAGGGTTGCCGGGGGGAGGGGGTTTGGGAGAAGGGGGTGGGATTATGGACATTGGGGAGGGTATGTGATTTGGTGAGTGCTGTGAAGTGTGTAAACCTGGTGATTCACAGACCTGTACCCCTGGGGATAAAAATATATGTTTATAAAAAATAAAAAATTTAAAAAAATAAATAAATAAATAAATAATGAGCAATATCAATTGTTAAAAAAAAAAAAAAAAGACATAGGGCATCAGATAGGATTTAAAAAAGAAGACCCATAAATCTGTTGTTTACAAGACTCAGTTTAGATTCAAAGATACTTCCAGATAGAAAGTGAAGAGGTGGAGAACCATTTATAATGCTAATAGACATCAAAAGAAACCTGGAATAGCAATTCTTACATACATCAGACAAACTAGCTTTTTTTTTAAATAGTTATTTTAAATGACAAACTAGCTTTTAAGCCAGACTGTAATAAGAGATGAAGAGGGACACTGTATCATAATAAAAGGGTCTATCCAATAAGAAGATGTACAGATTGCAAATATTTATACTCCTGCTTGGGAGCAGCTAAATATATAAACCCACTAAAAATAAAATTAAAGAAACAGATTGATAATAATACAATAATAGTAGGGGACTTTATCACCCCACTCAAAACAATGGACAGATCCTCTAAGCAGAAAATCAACAGGAAACAAGAGGTTTGAATGACACACTGAACCAGATGGACTTCACAAATGTATAAGGAGCATTCCATACTAAAGCAACAGAATACTCATTCTTCTCGAGTGTGCAAGGAACATTCTCCAGAATAGATCACATAATGGGTCACAAATCAGGTCTCAATGGTACAAAAAGATAGGGATTATACCATGTGTATTTTCAGATCACAATGATTTAAAATTTGAACTTGATAACAAGAAAAAATCTGGAAGGAACACAAATACCTGGAGATTAGGAGCATCCTACTAAAGAATAAATGGGCTAAGAAGAAAATTAAAGAAGACTTTTAAAATATGTGGAAACAGGGGCACCTGGGTGGCTCAGTGGGTTAAGCCGCTGCCTTCGGTTCAGTCATGATCTCAGGGTCCTGGGATCAAGCCCCACATCAGGCTTTCTGCTCAGCAGGTAGCCTGCTTCCCTTCCTCTCTCACTGCCAGCCTCTCTGCCTACTTGTGATCTCTCACTGTCAAATAAATAAATAAAATATTTTAAAAAAATATGTGGAAACAAATAAAAATGAAAACGATATTTCAGAACCTTTGGGATTCAGCAAAAGTGGTCCTAAGAGGGAAGAGTAGAGCAATACAGGCCTTTCTCATGAAGCAAGAAAAGTCTCAAATACACAATCAAACCTTACACCTAAAGGAGCTAGAAAAAGAACAAATAAAGCCTAAATCTAGCAAAATAAGAGAAATAGGAAAGATTAGAGTAGAAATCAATGATACAGAAAAAACAAACACACAGTAGAACCAAACAACAAAACCAGGCACTAGTTCTTTGAAAGAATTAATAAGATCAATAAACCCCTAGCCAGACTTATCCAAAAGAGAGAGAGAGAGATAAAGAAAGGACCAAAATAAATAAAAACATGAATGAAGGAGGAGAAATCACACCAACACCAAGGAAATACAAACAATTACAAGACACTGTTATGAGCAATCATATGGTAACAAACCAGGCAATCTGGAAGAAATGGATACATTCCTAGAAACATATAAACTACCAAAACTGAACCAGGAAGAAATAGAAAATCTGGAGAGACCCATAACCAGCTAGGAAATTGAAGCAGTTATCAAAAACCTCCCAAAAAACAAGAGTCCAGGGCCAGATAGCTTCCCAGGGGTATTCTACTAAACAATTAAAGGAGAAATAATACTTACTCTACTGAAGCTGATTCAAAAAAGAAAAACTTTCAAACTTGTTCTACAAGGCCAGAATAACCTTGATCCCAAAACCAGACAAAGACTCTGTCAAAAAGGAGAATTACAGACCAATATCCCTGATGAACATGGATGCAAAAATTCTCACCAAGTTACTAGCTAATAGGGTCCAACATTGTATCAAAAGTATTATTCACCACAACCAAGTGAGATTTATTCCTGGGATGCAAGGGTGGTTCAACATCCATAAATCAATCAATGTGATATACTGCATTAACAACAACAGCAAAAAAGACAAGAACCATATAATCCTTTCAAAGTATTCAGAAAAAAGCATTTGAAAAATACAGCATTCTTCTTAAAAAAAAAAAACAAAACTCTCTGCAGGGTAGGAATAGAAGGAAAGGAACATACCTGAATATCATATAAGCCATATATGAAAAACCCACAGTGAATATCATTCTCAATGAGGAAAACTGAGAGCTTTTTCCCTAAGGTCAGGAACATGACAAAGATGTCCACTCTATCACTGCTGTTCAACATAGTACCAGAAGTGCCAGCATCAGCAATCAGAAAACAAAAAAGAAATAAAAGGCATCTAAATCAGCAAAGAAGAAATCAAACTTGTTCACTTCACAGATGACATGATACTCTATGTAGAAAACCCAAAAGACTCCAGCAAAAAATTGTTACAAGTGATACAGGAATTCAGCAAAATGGAAGGATATAAAATCAATGCATAGAAGTCAGTTGCATTTCTGTACACTAACAACGAGGCAGAAGAAAGAGAAATCAAGGAGTCAATCCCATTTACAATTGCACCAAAAACCATAAGATGCCTAGGAATAAGCCTAACCAAAGAGGTAAAGGATCTGTACTCTGAAAACGATAGAACACACACACACAAATGGAAAACCATTCCATGCTTATGGATTGGGAGAATAAGCATTGTTAAGATGTCTATGCTACGCAAAGCAATCTACACATTCAATGCAATCCCTATCAAAATGCCATCAACATTTTTCACAGAGCTGGAACAAATAATCCTACAATATGTATGGAACCAGAAAAGACCCCAAATAGCCAAGGGAAGGTTGAAAAAGAAAACCAAGCCTGGAGGCATCACGATTCCAGACTTCAAACTGTGTTATAGTTTGGTGCTGGCACAAAAACAGACACATAGATCAATGGAGCAGAATAGAGAACCCAGAAATGGACCCTCAACTCTATGGTCAACTAATCTTCAACAAAGCAGGAAAGAATATCCAATGGAAAAAAGGCAGTCTCTTCAACAAGTGTTGGGAGAATTGGACTGCCACATGTAGAAGAATGAAACTGGACCATTCTCTTACAACATACACAAATATAAACTCAAAATGAGTGAAAGTCCTACATGTGAGACAGGAATAAAAGTCCTAGAGGAGAACACAGGCAGCGCCTCTTTGATCTCAGCTGCACAACTTCTTACTAGACATGTCTCCAAAGGCAAAAGAAACAAAAGCAAAACTGAACTATTGGAACTTCATCAAGATCAAAAGCTTCTGCACAGCAAAGGAAACAGTCAACAAAACAAAGAGGCAACCCACAGAATGGGAGAAGATATTTGCAAATGGCATATCTGATAAAGAGTTAGTATCCAAAACCTATAAAGAACTTACCAAGTTTGAACTTGGGTGGCTCATTCAGTTGCATCTTCCTTTGGCTCAGGTCATGACCCCAGGGTATGGGGATTGAGTCCCACCTCCGGGGGGTCCCTGCTCAGTGGAGAATCTGCTTCTTCCTCTCCCTCTGCTCCTACCCCCTGCTCATGCTCTCTCTTTCACACACTCACTCTCAAATAAATACATACAATCTTTTTAAAAAACTGAAAAAAAGAACTTATCCAACTACATACCGAAAAAACAAATAATCCAGTTAAGAAATGGGCAGAAGACATGAAGAGACATTTCACAAATGGACAATAGACATATAAAAAAAATGCTCAATATCACTGACATCAAAACCACAACGAGATGCCACCTCATGCCAGTCAGAGTGGCTAAAATTAACAAGTCAGGAAACAATGGATATTGGCAAAAATGCAGAGAAAGGGGAATCCATGTATACTGTTGGTCGGAATGCAAGCTGGTATAGCCACTCTAGTATGGTATGAACATTCCTCAGAAAGTTAAAAAGATAGCTAACCTGTGACTCCGCAATTGCACTACTAGGTATTTATCCAAAGGATACAAACATAGTGATTCGAAAGGGCACATGCACCCCAATGTTTATAGCAGCAATGTCCACAATAGCCAAACTGTGGAAATAGCTGAGATGTCCATTGACAGAGGAATGGATAAAGAAGAGGAGCGTGTGTGTGTGTGTGTGTGTATGACATATTGCCATTTGCAATGATATGGATTGAACTAGAGGGTATTGTGGTAAATGAAATAAGTCAGTCAGAAAAGGAGAAATATCAGATGATTTCACTCATGTGGAAGTTAAGAAATAAAACAGATGGGGTACCTGGGTGACTCAGTTGGTTAAGCATCTGTCTTCAACTCAAGTTCTGATCTGATGGTCCTGGGATCAAGCCCTCATCCGGCTCCTTGCCTAGTGGGGAGACTGCTTCTCTCTCCCTCTGGCTGCCACTCCCCCAGCTTGTGCTTTCTCTCATGCTCTCTCTCTCTCTGTGTCAAATAAATAAATAAAATCTTAACACCAAAAAAAAGAAAACAGGGGCACCTGGGTGGCTCAGTGGGTTAGAGTCTCTGCCTTTGGCTCAGGTCATGATCCCAGGGTCCCGGGCATCGGGCTCTCTGCTCAGCAGGGAGCCTGCTTCCCTTCTGCTCTCACTGCCTGCCTCTCTGCCTACTTGTGATCTCTGTCAAATAAATAAATAAAATCTAAAAAAAAAAAGAAAGAAAGAAAGAAAGAAAACAGAAGAACATAGAGGAAGGTAAGGACAAATAAAATAAGATGAAAATTGAGAGGGAATCAAACCGTAAGAGATGCTGAACTCTAGGAAACAAACTGAGGGTTGCTGGAGGGGTAGTGGGGGTCAGGGGAGGGATAATTGGGTGATGTGAATTAAAGAGGGCACTTTATGTAACGAGCATTGGGTGTTATATGCAACTGATGAATCACTAAATTCTACCTCTGGAACTAATAAAAACACACATAAAATAAATAAAAAGTTGATTTATGCAATTGTGGGAGCTGGCAAGTCCAAAATCCACAGCTGCAGACAGCTCTGCAGGCTGGAAACTCAGGCAGTCTTGAGGTAGAGTCTCTTCTCCAGGAAGCCTCAGTTTTTGCTTATATTCTTAAGGCCTTAAGTAAAGCATTTTACTTTATTTACTTAAATTACATTCCTTTACTTAAAGTCAACCGATTGTAGATGTCAGTCATATCTACAAAATACCTCCACAGCAAAATATAAATTAGAATTTGGTTAAATAAGTAGGCCCCGAAGCCCAGCCATCTTGACACAGAAAATTAATCTTTACAAGTGGTGAGGTCAGAATGTCTGTCAAGGAAACTGCACCAGGGAAGAATTATGGAGATGGAGTGGCTAGATCAGCAACCAATAAGGGGTATTGCTCCATTATGAGGAGACTGAGTGTACTCAATAAAACATTCTAGTCCCTTGCTTGGTTTTTAGACCTGAGTCACTTTTTAGTCCTGGAATCCACTGACTGATGGAGAGCCCACATCCCAAGGAGAAAGAGCCATGCAACACCACAGGGGTATACCCATGTCTTCCCCAAGGGTACATATAGCATTTACTTGGCAACTTTAAATGGGGAAATGTCATCATGATTTCACTGTTAGAGAGAATGAGTATGGGGACAGGGTACTAAATGGAGTACTGACCCAAATCGCTTATACAGTGGGTCCACTTAATCTACAGACCCACCATGTGATTTCACTAGTTTCCTAATATATAACTACAAAGATATGCATGGCAGTTGGCACATCCTCAACATTCAATCCCTGGCCTGTGAGAAGCTCCTGAAACTGCCCATCCCCAAGTCAGGGTAATAAATCAAAAATAATATATCCCAGGGAAATGGCACAGAAAGCATGCCAGGATGAATGTCCATTATTTCTCCCCTTGATTCACCATTTGAGTTCCTATGAAAAACAGACAGAGCCTGGAAGGTGACAGTGGACCATTGCAAAGTCAACCAAGTAGTAGCTGCAATCTTAGCCATCGTTCAGATATGGTATATTTGCTACCAAAGACTAGTATTTGGCCTCAGGTGCATGATTTGCAGCCACTGATCTTGTGGATGCATTATTTTCCACCACTCACACATAAAAGGATCAGAAACAGTTTGCATGAACTTGGAATGGAAATGGTATATGTTTTCCTCAGGACTCTGTTAACTCTTCTGAATTCTGTCATAGTAGAGTCCAAAAACATGCAGACTGTTTGTATATCCCATAGGACATCACACCACTCCATTGTATCAAAGATACCATGGTAATTGAACCAGATAACCAAGAAGTTGCTAGCAAGTTGGAACTTTAACAAGACACAGTCTTGAGGGTAGAAGCTAAGCACTGTAAAGATTCAGGGGATATAAAGAAGCACTGTAAAGATCCAAGTGATCTAGAAGAGGGTTTGGAAAGCAATGGCTGCATAGAATTTTCCCTTATAACCAGCTGACAGAGGAGGGAAATGCTTGAGCATGGTTCACAAGTGGGTCAGCTCACTGTTTAAGTGCAGGTCAAAAATGGATAATGAGTGCACTATAGCTCATCAAGGGTGACCTTATAAGATAGTCCTCAGCTTTAAGCTCTCTTTGGGGATGACCTCAGCTGAAAGAAACTGCTTCATCTGAGTATCCTTTCTTCCAGAAGCACCCTACTCCCAATGATCAACATGGGGATATAAAGAATTGTCCTCCTTGACATCCTAGCTCCAGAGCTTCCAGTAAGGTCAGCTGAGACCTTCATGAGGACTGTATCACAACCCACCTTTTCCCTCTGCCCAGCTCTGCTTAATTTCTCTTTCTCCCACAGATGAGAATTCCTAGAGTACTCTGTAATGAACACCTTGCATGCTAATCTCCATCTGAAAGACTGCTTCCTGGAGAACCCAAATGGTAGCACTCCCTACTCACTGAACACACACACACACACACACACACACACACACACACAGGTGTGCAGATCCTATCACCTTTGATTACCCTACACTGAGGACAATAAAGCATGCCCTGGAGATGTTATGATAAGTTTAAACGGCTCTGGAAATAGCCTCAATCTTAAGAAGGTGGCCTCAGGAGTTAATTGTCCCCCTGAGGACAACTCCACTCAATTCTGTGACCATTGTGATTTCTGTATCAAGAGAGAGCTCACAGAGCAAATTCTCTTGAGGAGTCAGATTGGAATGAGCACTCCAAATCTCTCTCAGCACAAGAAGGACCCAAAGGTGTCCAGGAGAGCAGAGACAAACCCATGAGAAGACCATAGGGTTTCACCAACCAGGAGAGTTCCTGCTACAGTGAGTCTGGGCATCTCAGCCTTCTACAGTGGGGAGCAGAAAAAAACTGAATGATGCTGAGAGACAGAGGATGAGGAATAGACAGGGATGGGATCCAGAATCAGGAAAATACCTTTTCCCTCTAGAATCCAGAGGAATCTATCTTCTCTTTCTTCCTTCTTCCCAACCCCTCTTGCTCATTGCTGGCTAGAAAATCAAAAGGGCAGCTTTGACTGATAGGTAAATGTAACCAATTTGGAAAAGTGGCTCAGGAGAGAGAAAATATTTTTTTTTAACTGGGAAAAGTGAGAAGATATCTGGATATGGAAAGTGAACATCATCATACTCACTGACCATCCACCTCACCTGGATATTTATTGCAGCCTCTATTTGGCTCCTCTGGCTCCAAAAATCATATGGACACAATATATCAGAGATCAGCCTAATAATAAGTCTGGCTTTGTATTTTGTGACCACCCTATTTGATCTGTGGTCCAGTGTGTATCATTATCCCATGGTTTCCAGGAACCAGATTCTCAATAGGTGCAGAAGAGGAGTTTAGTAGAAAAGATACACACACACACCACACACACACACACACACACACACACACACGTCCCCTTCCCTGACACATCCCAGGTTTTTAGAATGATTCCCTAGGATTCTCACTTCCAAAACTTCCTTCCATTTTATCAAGTACTCAACCCAGATAAGACACAGGGACTTGTAAGATAGTCCTTAGCCTTAAGCGGTCTTTGGGGATGACCTCAGCTGAAAAAAACTTTTAAATCACTTTAAATCTT
>NC_081565.1:12140548-12144454 GCF_022355385.1 Mustela nigripes
ATACACTATGGAGTATTATGCCTCCATCAGAAAGGATGAATACCCAACTTTTGTAGCAACATGGATGGCACTGGAAGAGATTATGCTGAGTGAAATAAGTCAAGCAGGGAGAGTCAATTATCATATGAGAGTCAATTATCATACTTCACTTATTTGTGGAGCATAACAAATAGCATGGAGGAAAAGGGGAGTTAGAGAGGAGAAGGGAGTTGGGGGAAATTGGAAGGGGAGGTGAACCATGAGACACTATGGACTCTGAAAAACAATCTGAGTGTTTTGAAGGGGCAGGGGGTGGGTGGTCAGGGTACCAGGTGGTGGGTATTAGAGAGGCACGGATTGCATGGAGCACTGGGTGTGGTGCAAAAACAAGGAATACTGTTATGCTGAAAAAAAAAAAAAAAGAATTGCTGCAGTTCTACAAATAGAAAAGTGACCACTTTTTGCAGGGTAAGAGGTGCAGAGATGTGAATCTAAGGGGATACATTGGAAGATAAACCACAGGGGGAGGGAGCCTCTATAAACCAGAGACCAGAAAATGATTTAGCAGTGGACTTTAAAATTGGAACTTTTATAAGTGTGCCCCAGTGGTGGATATCCCTACCTAAAAGGTGCTCAGGTGGTGATATGAGGCAGAATACTGATGAGACAGTGTGGTCTCAGGATCCCTGGGGTCACAGAAAGAACAGGGGGCCCTAAGGGCAGTCTTCCTAAGCACTAGAGAGGGGAAGCTGGGGAATCACTCCCAGGAGTGGAATCTCAGTTCATTGTTGCCATAAGCCATGAACCACTGCACAACTGGGCAACCACTCTCTGAACAGGGGCCCAACAAGTGACAATCGCTGTAAGACCCTCCTCCCTCCTCCCAGAGGAGGGATGCAGGTGCATGCGTGATATGGTGATCACTCCAAGAGCAGGGGCCCAGCAAGCAGCAGAACCATGAGGAGACCTCCTTCCTTCCTTAGGGAGGATCCACATGGGTGTGAACCACAGGAACCTGCAAAGTTTGCACACACAAAAGTAATTGACTGCTTTTACCTGAGGGGGTCCTGAAGAATGGGGGCCTAGACCTTTCAGCTCCAGGACTGGAGAACGGGGCACTACCATTTTTATTTGTTTATTTATTTTCCTCCTTTATAGGGGAACGAAAGACCTTCAGGGCACAAAACCACGTATAGCAACTAGAAGCAGCTTATACTAAGCCTGGTCCACTGGCAAGGGATGGTGAAACTGCCTAGGTAAAGACACTTGAGAGTCAGTGCAACAGGCCCCCCTCCCAGAGACCACCAGAAACATTCATCAAATACCATGTTTAAGGATCACACAGAACTGAAAAACTCCTGCTCTAGGGGAAAATAGTATATTGAATTCAAGGTTTTTTCTCATGATTTTTGTCTTTCCATTTAAAATTTTCTTTTTCATTTTTTCTTTTTTCACTTTTCAACTACTTATCTTGTCAACTCTTTATTAAGTCTTTTTTAGTTTTCATTTTTACATTTACATTTTATAGTTATATTCTTCATTTTCTGATTCCTTTCACTGTATTCAGTTTTATCTATCTATCTACCTATCTATCTATCGTGTTTTTCTTTCATTAAATTTTGGGATCTAGTGTCTTCTAACATATACATGCAGAACAAAGTGTGTGATCCTGTTTTGTCCACCTGTGAGATTATATTCTTTTTTCAATTTTTTTTCTTTTTTGGTTTCTAATCTCTTTTTATTTGTCTAGTGTATATTTTGCTAGAGTCATGGTTGATATTTTTTATTTTGTTCTCTCATTCATCTATTTTTCTCTGGGCAGAATGACTTGAAAGAGAATTTCACAACAAAAGAAATAATTGGAAGTAATCTCTGCCATAGAGTTAATTGATATGGGTATAAGTAAGATGTCAGAATTAGAATTCAGAATAAAATTGTAAAGATACTAGCTGGGCTTGGAAAAAAGCCTAAAAGACACTAGAGAAACCCTTAGTGCAGAAATAAAAGAACTAAAATCTAATCAGGCTGAAATTAAAAATGTTTTAACTGGGATGCCCTCTAAAATAGACACTCTAACTACTAGGGTGAATGAGGCAGAGAAAGTCAGTGACATAGTAGACAAAATGATGGAAGGTAAGGAAACTGAGGAAAAGAGTGAAAAACAACTAATGGATCATGAAAGGAGGCTTTGAGAAATCAGTGATACCATAAATGAAACAATATTAGAATAATTGGGTTCTCAGGGGAAGAAGAAGAGAGGGACAGAATGTATATTTGAGCAAATCATCCTGGAAACTTCCCTAATGTGGGGAAGGAAATAGGTATTCAAGTCTGGGGGTACAAAGAACGCCCCTCAAAATCAATAAAAATAGACCAATGCCCCAACATACAATAATGAAGCTTACAAATTTCAGAGATAAACAGAAAATCCTGAGAACAGCTTGAGACAAGAGATCCTTAGCATACAGGGTAGAAACATTAGACTGGCAGAAGAACTATACACAGAGAATGGGCAGTCCAGAAAGGGTCAGCATGATATACTCAAGGAACTTTATCCAGACTTTATCCAGACTTTATCCAGACTTTATGCAGACTTTATCCAGACCAAGAAGACTTTATCCAGAAAGGCTCTCATTTAGAATGGAAAGAGAGATAAAGAGTTTCCAGGATGAACAGGAACTAAAAGAATATGTCATCACTAAACCAGCCCTGCAAAAATATTAAAGAGGATCCTGTAAGCAAAGACAGATCCCAAAAGTAAATAGACCAGAAAGAAACAGACACAATATACAAAAACAGTGACTTTACAGGAAATACAATGACACTAAATTCAGCCTAACTCACTGAGCCGTCTAGGCGCCCCTGATTTATTGTTTAAATGTTTGGTAAAATTCTCCTGGGAAGCCATCTGGCTCTAGACTCTTATTTTAGGGGAAGTTTTTTTATTACTGCTTCAATTTTGTTACTGGTCTATTCAGATTGTTGATTTCTTCCTGTTTCAGTCTTGGTAGTTTATAAGTTCCCAGGAATGAATCCATTCCTTCCAGATTGCTTAATTTGTTGGCATATAGTTGCTGGTAGTAATTTCTAAAAATTGTTTCTATGTCCTTGGTGTTAGTCATGATCTCTCACTTTTCATTCATGATTTTATAGATTAGGGTACTTTCCATTTTCCTTTGGATAATTCTGGCCAGAGATTTATCAATCTTATTGATTCATTCAAGGAATCAGCTTCTAGTTTCATTGATCTATTCTGTTTTTCTGGATACTATTTCATTGAATTTCTGCTCTAATCTTTATTATTTTTCTTCTGCTTGATTTACACTTTATTTGCTGTTCTTTCTTCGGGTCCTTTAGGTGTAAGGTTAGCTTGTGCTAACTGTAAGGTTAGCTTGGTCTAACTGAAAATAATAGTAATAATAATAATATCTAACAATTGTAAATATTTATGCTCCTTCTTTGGGAGCAGCCAATTATATAAATCAATTAATAACAAAATTAAAGAAACACATTGATAATAATACAATAATAGTAGGGGAAATTAACACCCCACTCAGCAATGGACAGATCATCTAAGCAGAAGACCAAAAAGGAAACAAGGGCTTTGAATGACACACTGAACCAGATGGACTTCAGAGATATATACAGAGCCTTCCTCCTAAACAAAAAAAAAAATAAACATTCTTCTTGAGTGCACATGGAACATTCTCCAGAATAGATCACACACTAGGTCACAAATCAGGTCTCAAATGGTACCAAAAGATTGGGATTATTCCTTGCATATTTTCAGATCCCAGTGCTTTGAAACTTGATCTCAATCACAAGAGGAAATTCGGACAGAACTCGAACATTTGGAGGTTAATGAGTATCCATTCTTTTTTTTTTTTTTCAGCATAACAGTATTCATTATTTTTTCACCACACCCAG
>NC_081565.1:12147454-12171921 GCF_022355385.1 Mustela nigripes
TATGTGGCCATCTGTGACCCCTTCCACTATGTCACCACCATGAACCACCACTGCTGTGTCCTGCTGGTGGCCTTTTCCTTCTCACTACCTCACCTCCACTCACTCCTACACACACTGCTACTGAATCGCCTCATCTTCTGTGACTCCAATGTCATCCATCACTTCCTCTGTGACCTCAGTCCCCTGATGAAGTTGTCATGCTCCCCCACCTTTGCCAATGAAACTGTGATACTGTCAGAAGGTTCTGTTGTTTTGGTGACCCCCTTTCTGTGCATTATTTTCTCTTACCTATGAATCCTCATTGCTGTTCTCAAGATCCCCTCAGCCGCTAGGAAACGCAAAGCCTTCTCCACCTGTGGCTCTCACCTCACCGTGGTAACTCTCTTTTATGGAAGCATCTTCTATGTCTATTTACAGCCCCTGTCCACCTACACTGCCAGGGACCACATAGCAACACTTGTCTACACAGTTCTGCCCTCCATGCTAAACCCTTTTATCTACAGCCTGAGAAACAAAGACCTGAAGCAGGGCCTGAGGAAGCTGATGGGCAGTCCCAGGCAGCACCCTCTTGACAAACCCACACATGTAATCTGCTCCATGCAAATCTGGTCTCTACTAGATCTTCATGAAAACTGAACTGTTGCAAGTTAACTTGTGCTCACATCCATTGATGACAGCTGACCTATGGTCCCTGCCTCTGCTGAAATCATGATAATTTTCCTCACTATTCCTCCATTTTCCCACAAAGATTCATCATGTTCTCATCCTCCAAATGCTGCTTTAAACTAATCATTTTCCAACATATATATCCTGAACAAATTGCTCTCCTTTTATAAGACTTACCCCTCTGGGAGGGGCAGGGTCAATCTAAGTTCATTGCATAGGGTCAATCTAAGTTCACTGCAACAAAATGGCTCCCTCGGGCCAACCAGGCCCTTACAGTAAGAATATGCAGCAAGTTGGAAGAATCAAATGGATGTTTATCCCCTGAAAGCCATTAGGTGGAAAAATGAAGATCTGTAACAAGTATAAAACTGAATTCATTGTTCTTAAAGATTATATAAATATATATGTGGGCAAAGTCAATGCAGTAGGTGAGAGAGAGGGAGAGAATTTCTAATTAACACATTTATAATCTCTGATTTGTTTAAAATAACACATGGAATATAAGCCTCTTAATAAATCAGATGACTAATGTAATGGTGAAAGACTTTGTAAGGTCCGAAGAGGTGAAATTTTCGATATGTATGCCTATCTGAAACATGTCGTTATTGGGCTCTTTCACTTGAGTTATAATTTGATAGTATATAGCATTATAGGTACCAAAACTTGTGAAAGTTTAAAGATATATCTGCATCATCCTACTGCATCAAGTGTTTTTGTTGAAAAACAGGAGGTCACTGTGATTTGTGTTCCTTTGTGACCTCCTCCCCTACCCACAGTCAACAGATACCCTACACCAAACCAGGCTGCCACTGTGGGCTGTGGGAGAGCAAATGCTGATTCTACCCACTTTACTCCAAGCCTGAGCCCTGGGACCTGGTCATTTTCCTTGGGAATTGACAAGCCCATTTTAAAATTTAAATGAAAATGAAAACACCCTGGAATAACCAAGACAATCTTGAAGAAAAACCACACAGTTGGAGGAAACACATTACCAAATTTCAAGACTTCAACAATGCTAAAATAATTAATATAATAAAATATTTTTATAATAGGGGAGAAGATAAAACAAGAAAAAAATCAGAGAGGGAGACAAACCACAAGAGACTCTCAACCATAGGAATCATACTGAGGGTTGCTGGAGGGGATGGAGGTGGGGAATGGGGTAACTGGATGATTCCCATTAAGGAGGATTTGCATAAGGAGGTTCATTAAGGATGTAATGATCACTGGGCATTAAATACAACTGATGAATCACTTAACTCTACCTTTAAAGCTAATAATACACTATATGTGAATTAATATGATTTAAATTTTAAAAAAGTGAACAAAAAATTTGAGCAGACAGTTTACAAAAGAAGATATTCAAATGGCCAATACCACATACGAAAGACACTCAACATCATTACTTATCAGGGAAACATAAGTTCAAGTCACAACGTGATACCACTGAACACTCAATAGACTGACTACAATTAAGAAGACAATACAAAATCTTTGTAGGATTTGGAGCAACTGAAACTCTCATATATTGATGGTGGGAATGTAAAATTATGTAATCACTTTGGAAAACAGTTTGGCAATTCTTAATAAAATTACACATACAACAACCATTTGTCTATAAAAAATCTTGTATAAAATATTCACAGCAGCTTTATTCGTAGTAGAACAAACTAAAAACAACTCCAGTGTTCATCAGCAGGAATTAGATAAACCATCAGTAAAAGGCTGTACACTTACGATTTGCATTATTTTACTATATGTAAAAGAAGTTGGATGACCTAGAGATAATGAAACAAGGCCTGGGACTATTAGCACTGGTGCACAGTATAGATTAATATCGTGCAAGTATGTGCTTCATCTGAAATTAAGGGACAGTATAAGAAGAATATCTTTGGAAATTCAAGGAGGTGCAGAGATGGGAATGAGAGGGACAGGGATGATGTTACCTATCACCTCACAAAAATCATCTCCACCTTACAAAATGTCTGTGTCTTGTGAATCCAACTGGCTTGACTTGAGTCCAAGGCAACATCTGCAGTCCAGACTAAAGGAGACATTGCTGCTCAGAATTCTACCTACATTCCTCTAAATTTTCCTGTGCATATTCCTAAAGGAAAAATGGACTGAATAGCAACTTCACTCAGTGATGCTAAGTTAAGACTGACCATAGGTGATGCCTCTCTCTTTCCTGGTAGAGATTGGCCCATCATCCTTTGCTATTCTACTCCTTCCTAAAAATGAAAAGCAGCAGCTCTGGAGAGCCTAATCCTGCCACATGCCTCTAGAGGGCAGTATAGCTGAACCAGTGAAGTCCAATCTGGGGTAAGACAGGTAGAAACTGGAAAAATCAGGAGACCTGTGGCAGTTGAAAAGAGGTCACATAATGGGAAATAATGGCTGGAAAGGGAGTTATCATTCTTTCCTTAAAAACCACCTCAGCACAACTAATAGTCTCAGTTGTTCCTCTCATATGTGGTGTTGGGTCATGGCCAATATAAGAAGCTACTCTTGGACTAATTATCCCTTAAGAAGGACAACTAGAAAGCAAAAAAAAAAAAAAAAAAAAAAAAAAAAAAGAACTGGTAGAGGGTGCCTGGGTGGCTCAGTTGGTTAAGTAACTGCCTTCAGCTCAGGTCATGATTTCAGGTACCTGGGATTGATTCCCACATCAGGCTCCCCCTACTCTGTGGGGAGCCCGCTTCTCCTTCTTCCTCTGCTTGCCACTCTGCCTGCTTGTGCTCTCTCTCTCTCCCTCTCCATCAAATAAGTAAATAAATAAATAAATATTTTTTTTTTAAAAGACAACTGAACCAAAGCCACACCTCAACAGTTTTCTGAGACCTTATATACACTGTCTGAAGAGAAGACATCACTCAGAGTTCCTTGATGAACTGCCTAGATCATCATAGGTTGGAAATATCATTTTAGTTACATGTTACATTTATTATTTTGATTCCTACCTTTGAACCTCACTGGGCATATTGTGACTGTCAGCTAACAACCACTACATTATGTTTCTGTAAACCAGGATGACACCCTGGTTAAAGCAAGTACCTGGGTATGAGAGATGCATGTTGTTGTCATCTGCCGATATGTTGGAATATAATTTGCTCTTTTAACTACATCAGATAATGTGTGTGGATGGAAAACTATACCAACAGGCACTTAAGGAATTATAATGATGGCCAAGAGGAGGTTTTCAAAATGATTTTGTTTACTTATTTATTTATGTTCAATTTCCTTTTTTTTAATTGGTTTAAGAGGTAGAATTTAGTGATTTACCAGTTGCATATAATACCCAGCTTACATAAAGTAATGTCCCTCCTTAATGCCCATCCCTTCCTCCCTCTTCTCCCCCAGCAATCCTCAGCTCGTTTCCTAGAGTTCAGGGTCCCTTACGGTTTGCCTCCCTCTCAATTTTCATCTTATTTTTCCTTCCCTTCTCCTATGTTCAGCAGATAATTTTTATTCCACATATGAGTGAAATCATGTAGTATTTGTCTTTCTCTGACTGACTTGTTTCACTTAGCATAATACCCCTAGTTCCATCCACATTGTTGCAAATGGCAAGATTTCATTCTTTTTGATGACTAATATTCCATTATATATATATACAGTACACACACACACACACACACACACACACACATATCACCTCTTCTTTATCCATTCATCTGTTGATGGACATCTGGGCTCTTTTCATATTTTGGCTATTGTGGACATTGCTGCTATAAACATTGGGGTGCATATACCTGTTTGAATTACTGTGTATCTTTTGGATAAATACCTAGTAGTGCAATTGCTGGGTCATAGGGTAGCTCTATTTTTAACTTTTTGAGGAATCTCCATACTGTTTTCCAGAGAGGCTGCACCAATTTGCATTCCCACCAACAGTCTAAGAGGGTGCCCCTTTCTCTGCACCCTTGACAACATCTGTTGTTTCCTGGGTTATTCATTTTAACCATTCTGACCAGCATGAGGTGGCATCTTACTGTGGTTTTGATTTGCATTTTCCTGATGCTGAGTGATGTTTTGAGCCTTTTCTTGTGGATCTGTTGGCCATTTATACGTCTTCTTTGGAGAACTGTCTGTTCATATCTTCTGCCTATTTCTTTTTAAAATTTTATTTATTAACTTGAAAGGAAGAAAGCACAAGTAGGGGGGAGGGGCAGAGGGAGAGAGAGAAAGGAGCCCAACTTGGGGCTCGATCCCAGGACTCTGGAATCATGACCTCAGCTGAAGGCAGATGGTTAACAGACTGAGCTATCCAGGTGTCCCTCCTGCTCATTTCTTGACTGGATTTTTTGGTTTGGGGGTATTGAGTTTGATAAGTTCTTTATAGATTTTGGATACTAGCCCTTTATCTGATAAGACATTTGCAAATATCTTCTCCCATTCCATAGGTTACTTTTTAGTTTTGTTGACTGTTTCTTTTGCTATGCAAAAGTTTTTTATCTTGATGAAATCCCAATAGTTCATTTTTGGTTTTGTTTCTCTTGCCTCTGAGATGTGTCTAGCAAGAAGTTGCTGCAGCTGAGATCAAGGAGGTTGCTGCCTGTATTCTCCACTAAGAATATTTTTTAAAATATTTTAATCCCATATTAAGGCTAAGTTTTAAGGGTATGAAAAGGAATGGAAAGAAGAACAAGAGAAGACCTAAGAACAAGAGGGGAATGTTGACATGACAGAGTTTGTCACATACCAATGATGACTTCACTCTGGAACTTCTAAAAAAATGAAAAAGGATTGTGAAAAAGGCTTTGGATATTTGAACTGAATTGCACCAACTGCGTGAATACGATCACCTGGCAATCCCTTGAGGAATACAAAGGTTTTTGGTGAACATAGTGTACTTGAATTAGTCTTGTGCCACAGATACACATGGCAACAACACTTGTGATCATGCAACATTGGCTCTGAGGACTAAAAAGGATTTAAAGGGTCAGGAGCTTGGCTAAGTGTGTGGACTCAAGGAAATTACTGTTTTGAAGACTCATTCTAGTCACTAGAGGGAAGTCTTCTTCTAGGAAACTGGATGAACTTGACATTTGGTCCAGAAATATGATGGGGCAGTATTTTGATGGACTATGCATTTACTGAGCTGACTCAACATCTTGCTGATTGATAACTGGGAAAGAACACATACCCTCCTCACCCAGGAAGGAGCAATTGCCATGTTGACAGCAATACTATCTGATATAAACAGCAATGGCAAGGCTCAGAAAAGAGAGATTCACTTGTGGGAACAGTACGGCCAGCCTAAACCATGACAAGATTTAACTCCTAAGCATGGTGTTTACTGACACCCCTAAAAAAGAACTTTGGCTCTCTATGATACATTTGGAAATGTTAAACAAGTGACGGATCAATCTTGGATCGTCCCCATGGGAGATAAATATGTGGTGCTCCACAACGATACCTAAGTCCTAAATCAATATAAAACTTGTTCTTTGGTGAATGAAATATATTTATGCCCCAGAATTTACTTCTAGAAAAATGACTTATGTAACTGAATTTCTCTGATGAAGCCTGTAAAAAATACAACTTGTTGTGGGGGGAGGGGGAAGGGAAAGAAATAGTCCAGCTGGAAAAGGTATATCAGAAATCGTGTGAAGTAATGTACTCCTGGTTCAATGTGATTACTGGGAAGGAATACCACCTCTTCATTGGATAATACAGGTCCTAGTGTTGCAGAGTTTTAAAACATCTATTTTTAATACATCAGATATATGGAAATTACTGTTTTGAGAATATTTTAATACCTAAGTAATATATAGCAAGTAAGTATTCATAATTGCCAGCAGTTAATTGGAAGGAAAGAATTAATGGGTAGACTATAACGATGTCTTCATCCTTCTGAAAACCTGAGGACTTACCTCTTATATCCCCATCTTATAGCAGTAATTCAAAGAATGTGTAAGAATATACCAGCTCTAAGATAAATTAGGATCCTGCTATGTAGTAAACCAGTGTGCTGTGACTCTTTGTCAAGATTGCCTATTGGGTAACCAGTAATGGACAAGAACAGTTCCACAGAACAATAGGGGTTAGAAACACATCCCGCCTTTTGCCTCGTTTTATCTGAGAGAGAAAGATGGGTCACTAAGAACTCTCCAGGAGCCCTCTGAGGGAATTTGGCCAGGGTTCTTGTTCTTGCTGCATCTGCTCAAACTGACATGGACTGATCCACACGTGTAGCCTCAATATGTGCCATCAATGTTTTCACCAGTACGTGATAGATAGGCATCATTACGTTGGATTAAGTGAATGGGTCATCCAAGATAACCACCTTAACAACAGATATCTAAGATACCTACCTTAATGCCAACTCATTGCACATAAAATAAAAATGCTTCCATTTAAAAAGAACAGAAACACATCCCAGAGAGGACTATATGATCATCAAGATATAAAACCCAAAGAGACCCCAGATCTGATGCAATTCTTAATCTGTGATAGTCTGGCTCATCTCTTTACATTGACCATCTCTTTACATGACCATTCACATTCTAGTGTGAAATTACTGTGGACATAGAGAGATGCATAGAGGATAAACAAGACTTCTACAGTGCTTCTGAATGCATGATATACTGTCCAGCATTTATCCTATTGTGAAACCATGTCAGTTTGAAGCTGGGTGTATCTTGTTGTGGCTCACAGATTTGATTGTCAGATCCTACCCAAGACCCAGCCTTAGCGATCATGCAGAATAGGCACTGCAATACTTAAAAGGTTGTTACAAGAAAAGGAAAATTAGAGCTTAATATCACTCCTGAACATCTTAAACAAAGCATTTAGTAAAATAAATTCAATATACTATATAAAATTAAAATTAAAATTCAATATACTATATTAAAATTAAAATTTAAATTTAATTAAAATTAAAATATCTGATAAAGGGTTAGTATCCAAAATCTATAAAGAACTTACCAAACTCAAAACCCAAAAAACAAACAGTTAAGTAATGGGCAGAAGATAGGTATAGACATTTTCCCAAAGAAGACATACAGATGGATAACAGACACATGAACAGATGCTCAACATCACTCATCATCAGGGAAAATACAAATCAAAACCACAGTGAGATACCACCTCACACCTATCAGAATGGCTAAAATTAACAACCAGGAAACAACAGGTGTTGGTGAGGATATGGAGAAAGGGGAACCATCTTACACTCCTAGTGGGAATGGAAGCTGATGCACCCACTCTGAAAAACAGTATGACGTTTCCTCAAAAAGTTAAAAATAGAACTTCCCTATGGCCCAGTAGTTGCACTATGAGGTATTTACCCAAAGGATACAAAAATACATCAGCACTTCTATGTTTATAGCATCATTATCAACAATAGCCAAACTATGGAGAGAACCCAAATGTCCAACAACTGATGAATGGATAAAGAAGAGGTAGTATATATATATATAATGGACTATTACTCAGCCATCAAAAAGAATGAAATCTTGCCATTTGCACAGTGTGGATGGAGCTAGAGGGTATTATGCTAAGCAAAAGAAGTCAGCCAGAGAAAGACAAACACCATATGATTTCACTTGTATGTAGAATTTAAGAAACAAAACAGATGAACTTATGGGAAGGGAAGAAAGAGAGAGAGAAGCAACTCATAAGAGACTCTTAACAATACAGAACAAACTGAGGGTTGATGAAGGAAGGTGGGCAGGGGGTGGGGTAAATGGACGTTGTATTAAGGGGGTCACTTGTTATGATGAGCGTTAGGTGTTATATGTAAGTGATGAATCCCTAACCTGAAACCAATTATTAATTTTGCCATATACTTAACTAGCTAGAATTTAAATAAAGACATGAAATTTTAAAATGATTATATTTCCATAAAGTGATCAAAATGAATTTTTAAAAGAGCTTATTTAAATAAGCATTAAAGATCAAATACATAGAGATAAATCAAATGAAGATGTGGAGGACCTCTACACTGAAACTTATAAAGCATAATTGGGTAAAATTTAATAAGATGTAAGTGAATGGCAAGACATACACAAGTTCACAGATTAAAACATGGACTGTTTCAATTATGCCATTCTCTCCAAATTAAACTTTAGATTCAGTAAAATTCCATTCAAAACCCAAGCAAGGGGCACCTGGGTGGCTCAGTCATATAAATATCCAACTCTTGATTTTGGCACAGGTCATGATCTCAGGGTTATGGGCTCAAGCCCTATATGGGGCTCCACATTCAGGAAGGAAGTCTGCTTTTCTCTCCCTCCCTCTCTCTCTCTCTCAATCTCTCTCTCTCTCTCCCTCTGTCCCCTCCTCCTGTTTGTGTTCTCTTTCTCTCAAATAAAAAAAAATAAAAATAAAAAAATTTTTTAAACCCAAGCAGGTATTTTTGATAGGCTGATTCAGAAACTTACATAAAAGGGCAAGAAGTCAAGATTAACCACAAATGAACTTGAAAAAGAGTAACAAGGTGGAAAACACGTTCCATGAGATATCAAGACTTATAAAACGACAATCATTAAGTTACAGTAACATTGGCTTAAAGGTCATCAGGCAGACCAAAGGATGAAAGAGACACCCAAAACAGACCCTCACATTTATGCTTGGTCATGACAGAGGAGGCCGTGCAAAGCAATGGTACGAGGCTATCTTTCCAAGAAACAGTTCCGGGTTACTTGCAAATACATGCAGAAGGGGAAACCGCTATCTCACATCATATAAAATAATTAAGTCACACTTGTAAACCTAAGTGTGAAAGATAAAACAATACATTTTATAGAAAACATCACAAAAGAGTGTCATTATGCCTTTGGAATAGGGAATTTTTTCGGAAAATAGAAAATGAAACACAGAGGGAAAAAATAATAAATTACCTTAAAATCAAGAACTTCTATTCATCAAAAGAAACCACTGAGAAAAGGAAAAAGCAAGTCACCAGGTGGAAGAAAATACTTGCATTACCTATAACCCTATGGTTATGGATATATCTTATCCATAATACATTTTTAAATGCCTTGAATTAGTAAAATAAAATAAAACAAAACAAAATAAAATAAAATAAGAGGCCACCCCACAGGAGGTAAGCAATATACTTGAACATGTGCTTTACAAGAGGATTTGCGATGACTGGGAAACATGAGATAGGGCTCCATCTCATTAACCCCCAGAGAAGTAGAAAATGAAACCACACATGTTGGTAGAGAGAGCACGAGAACGCATATAGTACTGCAGGGGCTAAGTTCCAACAAGCACACTGGAAAAATGATTTGGCATTATCTATTATAATTGAATATATGCATACCCTACTATCCTAGTATATGCCCGACAAAAAGATGTGTAAATGGGCTCCAAGTCTTTACAAGAATATTTATAGCAACCAATATTCATGTTTGTTGTCAGAAGAAGCAAGAGCCAAAAGCAACCCAAATGTCCATTAACAACAAAATTATTAATTAAATAGAAAGCTAATGATACAAAAGAATGCTGTAAAACAATGAAAATGAGCTAGCTACAGCTACACAAAATAAAAATCTCTAGGGGGAAAAATATTCTGCTAAAAATCTCTGAAACACAACCTTGAACAAAAGAGGCCAGGTGCAAAAGAAAACTTATGATATGATTCCATTTATGTAAAGGTCAGAAGTAGGAAAACCTGATTAAAGTGGTAGAAGTCAGGAAAGGGGTTAACTTTGGGAGGAGGAAAGAGGGAAGGTCAGTGATGACCAGGGGCATGAGAAAGAGGGCTTCTAAGGTACTGATAAGGTTCAGTAGTGGCTAAGTGGACATTTTCATTTTGTGATAAATCTCTTATGACTTGCATGATTTCTCATATGTGTATCACACTTCCATAAAATAGTTTTCAATCAATTCATAAAGCACACTGAAATCAACAAGTTACTTGGAAATTATTAAAATAACTTGACAGTCTTTGCCCTTCAGCTTGTAATGTTCTCTTATAATATTTATCAGGAGTCAGCAAACTGTTCTGCAAAAGGCCACATAGTAAATACTTTGCAGGTCAGTGCAGTCTCTGTCACAGCTACTCAACTCTGCCACTGTAGTGTGAAAGCAGTCACAGACAATATGTAAGTGAATGAGTGTCCCGTGTTCCAATAAAACGTTATTATAGACACAGGTGGTAGACATACTCTGGCGAGCAGCCATAATTCAGGGACCCCTGATGTATACAGTTAGGTTGAGTTAGGCACTAAATGGAATATATTTTATATTTATAAATTAATCTATATCAGTGGTCGAGTTATTAGATATTTTTAATATCAGTGCTGTTTATAGTAACTGATAGAATATTCCATGGGAAGAAGAAGTTGAGAACAATACAAACAGCAAGGCTTTATGTATACACGTGTTTGTGTATAAAGGGAAGAGTTCAATTGGGCATGGAAGGGGACACTCTTCAGTCACTAACTAAACTTCTAAATTATTTGAGTATCTTACCATGAGTGCACACTACTTCTGAAATTTAAAAACAGAGCTACAAAAGGAAAGCTCCAGCCTAAAATTATGGTGCTTTTGGCACAGAAATGTGGTGACCTTGATCATTATGTTAGAACAGATTCCAGATTCCTTTTTACGGGAGGCTTGGACTTACCAGGGGAACTTTCCAGGCTCACATCCAAGCAGGGGTGAGTTAACCTACTCAACAGATTGGTGTCCTGTCCCACTCCACAGGATCCTAGGTACATTTGCTAGAATGTGCAAAGGCCCCTGTCCTCATTAGGCTTCCTAACCTCAGCAAGCACATCTCAGTCCTAGCCCAGCATGGCTGATGTGAAAGCTGATGTCTCAGCCCTCACCAGACACTCAAAGGAGTGACCCTCTGGGCACCTGCTAATCCAGAACTCATCACTACTAACACAACTAGCAAAACCTAATGGAGAAAAATGACGTTCATGGAGGACTTCCTAAGCTCCAGTCCTCTGCATGGAAGGCTCAGTCTATTTTAGGTCAAGGATCCATGGGAGAATCTAATGAAAACAGTGTTAATCATCCTCAGAAAGGGGGGGGAAGCACATTTCTTCATACATAGGAAACAAACACCCCATGTCAGGTGGCTCTCAGTCTCTTGTAGCCCATCTGACAATGCTCTGGGGGAGTCAGGCATGCTCTACATGAAGAACCACCTTCCTTAAGTCAAGACTAACATTGAAGCAAGAGAGACCATCAAGGGGCTTCCTGCCTGCCTACACTGCAGATCCCCAAGGATCACTTTGCCTAAATTGGGTCTTGGCAGGATGCCCCCTAAGCTTCCACTGAGGCTTCTTAGAAGAATTCACGGTTTCCTCTAAGGGTCTTGTGAAAGTTTTCTTCGCAGTGCACTGTAATCTCTTCCTGAGAACCCACAAGGGATATTTTTCTCAGATCAGAGAGCCAGAATTGGTAGTGTGTCTCCTATATAACGGATGTGTTTTTATCTTTTGGATACTGAAAGTCATATAAATGACCTTCTCACCCTCTCCACTTTGGTCATCAGCAAGCTCAGAACGAAATGAGCTTCCAGAAGGAGTATCAGTGCTTGCTGCTGATTTTGTGCTCTTTCTCACGCTGTCTATCATCTTCTACACCTTACTTTTTTGCTTCTTGTCCCTTGGCTATTTTTTTTATTTATTTTCTAATTAATATTTAGTTTTAAATATATTTATTTTATCTATGTTCATTGTTTCTATCTTTCTAAACAACCCCATACTTTTCAGGAGAGGATGAAGTAGGAAAAAAAGAAAGAAAGAAAGAAAGGAAGGAAGGAAGGAAGAAAGAAAAGAGAGGAGAAAAGAAGAAAAGAAAAAACAAAGAAAGGACAGGAGAGAAGGGGAGGGGAGGGAAGGGGAGGGAAGGGAAGGGAAGGGGAGGGAAGGGGAGGGGAGGAGAGGAGGGTAGACCGCAAGCAAGGAAGGGAGCCAAATACTTGACTAGTTTTTTGTTTGTTTGTTTTTTCACATGTGACTCTGGAGTAATGCAGGGGGTAACTTTCAGGAGCCCCAATATACAAATTAATAGAAAATCTAGTCTCTCTCCTAAACATGCCCCTACCTCCTCTGATCTGTACGGAAATTCTCAAGGATGCTTTCCAGCATCCAAAGAGCCATGCCTGCAATTCCTCAACTGAAGAGCCAGAGGTACTCCCAGGAGTGCAGACGACTCCACATCAGCTGGGCCACAACTCCGGCTGAAACCGGAACAAGGCTAAGAGAGCTTGCAATGGATAAACTGTGTCAAATGTTACTCTGTCTCCAAATCCAACACTTAGGAGCCCCTGGTATCTTCAACACTCCCTGAAACCAAAGAACCTGATATTACCCTATAAACCAACAGCAGACTTTAATCTATCTTCATCACTTGTCCTTGGGTGAGCACCAGCACACACCCAAACACGTGCTTATGTGCACACATATACACACTTTTCCATTGTCTGAAAACTGCTGGCCCCCTATTTATACTTCGCCCCTCCAAAATAAAAATACCAAGTCACTTCCATTGACATCCCCATCTTCCAGAATACCCATCATTGCTACTCAACCCTTAGTCACCTACAAATGGCGAAGCTGAGTCACATCTATGAGACCTGACCATGAATCTGAGCAGGCTCTGGGAATAGCCTCAACACCAAGTAGAAGGCCCCTGACATTCCGCATCCCCTTGGGCTGTGATTTGCTTTCTAAACCTGGAAAGGGCACAGAGAAGATGTCCCCAAGGGAACAGTAGGCAAAGAGAATACCCTATTCCCTCAGAGCACAAGGGGTCCCAAGGAGGTCTCGTGAAGGGAGTCCAAACCATTACAGGCTGGGAAAGGTCTCTGGGCACGTAAGTCCTCATCTTTGTAACTCTGGGTAACAGTCAGGCTGGGGCTGGGGATGAGAGGTGGAGATGAGAAAGAAATTTGAAACCCTGTGGGGGAAACCTGCTGACCAAGCACGTGGCTCCTCCTTGTTCTCCTTGGTTTCCTGGAGCAGAGGTAAGGGAGAGGGTGAAGGGGCTGGGCGCTTGAACTGAAGTGTGGATCCTAAATCAATTTGCAGACATCACCCAGAGACATCTTCTGCATCTAGAGAGGTTGCAGTGGAGAGAAAACATCTGGTTGCAACAAACAACCAGGTTCACAGTCCACGCTTACCAGGCATGCCTTCCCCGTCACCCACCATCTGAGAACAGTGAGTTCCAAAGGGTTTGTGTCAAAATCCCCGCAAGGACTTTGATAAGATGTCCATGAGTCAGGAAAGGGTTATCCATGTGTTTTTGTCAAAAAGAACCCAACCAAGTCAAGCGCTGTGTGTGCACAAAGAAACGGGTGGTCCCTATGACTAAAGCCTCTGGCTTTCACATGTTTGGTTAACCTAAGTGTGGAACACGCAACCTTCCAGAATTTGACCATGCCTGCTTATTTACTTTATCAAAACATTTTCCCCTCATCTTGGAGTCTAAATTGCTCACTCTGGGGGCGGAGGTGCTGACCCTCTGCAGGGCCCTGTGCTTTCATGTGTTCACCGAGCCAGCAGCGCTGTGAGACGGGTTTTCCTATTAGTCCCACTCCACAGATGGAGAAACTGAGTCACAGAGAGGTTAAGGAACTTGCTCTAGACCGCTTTCCTGGCAAGGATAAGACCCCATACCTAGAAAGTGGGCCCTATCCCCCATGTGCAGTGTGACCCCTGCCACAGGGAGAAGCCAGGAGGCCTGTGTTCCACTCTTGGTTCTAGCAATTCAAACATCACAATGACGAAGGTTCTTCCTCCCAGCAGGTCTCAATCTTCCCCCTCCTTCAAGTGAGAGGGCTGGACTACATGATCTCTAAGTTTCTCTGGCGCAGATTCCCTACGAGTGTGTCTCAAAGCTGAAGGAGTAAGAAACCAAGGGGAACCTTCCAGGAGAGAAGGCTCCTGTCCTTCCTGTCTGGTCCCGGTCCCACGGGCCGTGAACTTCACGGAGTGCTGAGGGCTGCTGCTTTTCTTCCTTCCATCTGTTCAGAATCCGAAATGAACATCCAGGCATTCTTTCATTCCACAAATATTTATCAAGGGACTACTATGTTCCAGGAACCACGCCAGAGGGGGTTGGTGTAACAAAGAACCAGACGTGGTCCTCATACTTGGGCAGCTCACAGCCTAGTGGGGAAAGCAGTGTTGTAAATACTAAGATTCAGTCCTAGTCCATAGTGTGTGGGCCGGAGGGCCGCCGGGTTCTGAAAGAATGTACTGCTGGAGTTTGGAGACTAGAGGCTGGAGGCTGAAGGGGGGACCTCCTGCCAGGGTAACAGACAGGGCTAATGGATGATTCGGGCGCATAGAGAAGTAAGCCCCTAAGGCAAGAAGAAGCAAAGACTGCCTTACAACTGGAGCATGAAACCGGCCACAGAGCCCGCAGGAGCCACTTCACAGGAAGCTCAGTAAAGCCACAGGAAGGAACTGGCCCTCAGTCTGTGGGTAATGGGGAGACTCATGCATCAGGAAAGTGCCAGTGATGGGTTGGGTCCCCCAAAAAAGATACATTGGAGTCCTAATCTCCAGTACCCCAGAATGTGACCTTATTTGGAGATAGGGTCTTTGCAGAGGTAATCAGATTAAAAGTGAAGTCATTAGAATGGATCACAATCCAACATGATCAGTGTCCTCATGACAAGGGGAAATTTGGACCCAGAAACACACAGGCGTCAGAGAAGACAGTGTAAAGAGACAAGAGAGAAGACCAGCATCTACAAGACAAGGCGAGCGGCATGGGACAGACCCTGCACAGCCCCAGGAAGGAACCAACCTGCCAACTCCTCTAGAATTGAGAGAAGACACATTTCTATTGTTTTACGCTTCCTGGTCTGTGGCCCTTTGCTATGGCGGCTCTGGGACACTAACCCCGACTTTAACATGAAGAGTTAGGTGATCATTTTTTTATTGTTAAAAGAACGCTGTTTCTTCAGTGCAGAGAATGGTTGGTGGAGGGGGCATCCAGCGGGGCTGCGGGAACCCAATACATCACAGGGACGATACTGGAATAATGTAGGTGGGAATGATGGTTTTCACCAGAGTGCTGGTGGGGAAATGAAAAGGTCCACAAGATTCAAGGGATTTAGGAGGTCAAACCAGGGAGATCCCTGGAGAAGCAAAGTCCATGCTGATGAGCCCTAGACAGAAACAATGGAAAAATGATTCTGATTCTGGCAACACCGGCCCCCTGCATGCATCTAGTCCCAGCCCCCTCTGCTCTCACAGCCAGATGTCCGTCCCTTCCTCTGTGTTTGGTCCAGCCCTGCTTCTCCTTCCTGGCCACCAGCTTCTTCTTTATCAGACACTTCCCAGTTGCCCCCATGACGTATATTGTGTTTTGTGGCTTACAAGCTGCTCCCACATACACGTCCCACACGTTTCTGCTGAGAGCAGCCTTTAGTCTGTCTTATGCATGAAGAAAGGGAAACAGCAGGGAAGGGATTTTGCCAAAGACATGTTGTGAGTAGTGGAGCCAGGATTCGAGTCCACAGCTGCTCTTTCAGCATCCCGAGTGTTTTTCTGTGCCCTGCCACCACTCAGGTCAACACAGGGCTTGAGAGGGGTCCTGTCTCTAGCAGTTACAATAGAGGACTCCATACAACGTTGATTTTGAAAGCCTGTCAGTTGCTGGCATAAGGACGTTTCGGTAGAAGATTTCCACCGTAAAAAAGAACATCCCTGCATATTCCCTTCTGGCATAATCCTGTTGAAGGTTTGCTAAAGTGTGAGGACATACCGTTTTGTGTTTAACACCATCCTAGTTGGGATCCAAGTTCTGGCCCATGTGGGCTGCATGATCTTGAGAAAAGCACTCAATATTTTTCACCTCAATTTTCTTTTTTCCTTTTTGTAATTTAAATTCAGTTAGCCAACATATAGTACATAATTAGTTTCTGATTCTTCTATTGTGTAAAACAGCCAGTGCTCATCACATGTGCCCTCCTTAATGCCCATCACCCAGTTACCCCATCCCCCCCCACCTCCCTACAACAACCCTCAATTTGTTTCCTAATGTTAAGAGCCTCTCGTGCTCTGCCTCCCTCTCTGATTTCTTCCCATTCAGTTTTCCCTCCCTCTCCCTATGATCTTCTTTGCTATTTCTTATATTCTGCATACGAGTGAAACCATATGATAATTGTCTTTCTCTGCTTATTTCACTTAACATAACAGCATCCAGTTCCATCCACGTTGAAATAAATAGTAGGTTTTCATTGTTTCTTATGGCTGAGTAATATTCCGCTGTATATATGAACCATATCTTCTTTATCCATTCACCTGTTGAAGGATATCTTGGCTCCTTCCAGTTTGGACAGTGTGGACACTGCTGTTATAAATATTGGGGTGCAGGTGCCCCTTCTTTTCACTACATTTGTATCTTTAGGGTAAATATCGGCAGTGCAGTTTCTGGGTCATAGGGTAGCTCTATCTTCAACTTCTTGAGGAACCTCCATACCGTTTTCCAGAGTGACTGCACCAACTTGCATTCCCACCAACAGTATAGGAGGGTTCCCCTTTCTCTGCATCCTCTCCAACATTTGTTCTTTCTTGTCTTGTTAATTTTAGCCATTCTGACTGGTGTAAGTTTGTACCTCAATTTTCTTATCTTTTAAAAGGGAATGCTGTTCAAAGCCAGATCAGAGTTGTTTGGAGTGATATGCATGGAGTATTCAGCTTAGTAGTGCCTGATACATAGTAAGGACTCGATATGTCTTGGGCACAACTGCTATTATCTGCCTTAATTTCATACTCATTTCCAAATCCTGAAAGCACACAAAAATACTTCTTTCTCAACATCTCAGAAATTTAAGTGAAGGGTGGTCAAACAGTGAAAAATCTAAAGGCTGTGAGATTTTGCAAAGAAATCAAGAACAATTGCTTTCAAGAGCATCCTGGAACACCTGACAGAGAAGAGTATCAAGGCAGGAAATAAAGGAAGAAATAAAGCAAGTGGTGAAGGAGAAGTAGAGGTGGAGTGAGAAGCTATGTACTGCCCCCAAAAATTATTGAGAAGAACACCACAAATCAACATATTAGATAATTGGTCCAAGACCACACAGACAGAAAATGAAGGAGCTGATTTCAAAATGTGTGCTTTTTAACAAGGACACCACACTTAACTCTTTTCTTTCCAGGACATCTCTCACTATACCTGCAGCATTTCATTGTGCTTATTTGTTTAAAAATTCCTTTCCCACTAGACTCTAGCTACCTTAAGAACAGGAATTGAAAATGACTTATTTTCATAATCTCAGTGTTGGGTTCCCAGTGAGCATTTAATTTAACAGTGTTGAATTATTGTGAAGGCACAAATCCCTGATGGCTAAGAGTGTTTCAATAGAGAGGTTCATATATAATAGAGGTTTTTCCCAGCTTTTAATGAAATGTTCTCTCTGAAAGGGTGAGTATGAACACTGTTTGCCTAGTTGGCATTCATCTTACTTACCTGATTCATTTAGCTGTTTGGGGGTTTTTTGTTTGTTCATTTGTTTTCTTGCTTTGTTTTGTTTGCAAGGGTAGTAGAGAGATGAGCTTCAGCCTGACATACATGAATAAGTATTTATGGGGAAGGACCCAGAAAAATAGGCATCACTGAGGTCCACCTGGGATTCTTTCTGAAAGGAAATCCTCTCTGATGTCTCTGCATTTAACATAGGCTAAACTTTTGTATTGTTCAACTTCTTGTGGACTGTAGAAGGGTAGACAGAATCATGGACAATTTATAGGAATCCTAGGAGAGAGAGGAATAAATTGAAACTCGTTGAATTGAAAATTCTATTATTTTCCATATTCATTGGCACAGGCAGGATTATGGAGAGAGTCAACCAAACCAGTAGTGTCTCTGAGTTCATCCTCCTGGGACTGTCCTCTTGGCCAGAGGACCAGAAGCCACTTTTTGCCCTGTTCTTCTTCTTGTATGTGGTCACACTGGTGGGAAACCTGCTCATCATTCTGGCCATTCACTCTGACACTCAGCTCCAGACACCTATGTATTTTTTCCTCAGCATCTTATCCTTCACTGATGTTTGCTACACAACCATTGTTCCCAAGATGCTAGTGAACTTCCTGTCAGAGAAGAAGTCCATCTCCTATGCTGAGTGTATGACCAGATGTATTTCTTCTCAGCTTTTGCCAACACAGAAAGTTACCTCCTGGCAGCCATGGCCATTGACCATTTTGTGGCCATATGTGATCCCTTCCACTATGTCACCATCGTGAGCCACCGCTGCTGTGTCCTGCTGCTGGTCTTCTCCTGCTCCATCTCTGACCTCCATTCCCTCTTACTAGTTCTCCTGATAAATCATCTCACCTTCTGCAACTCCAATGTTATCCCCACTTCCTCTGTGACATCAACCCTCTGCTGAAATTGTCCTGTTCCTCCACATTCGTCACTGAAGTTGTAATTAACACAGAAGGATTAGTAATCCTGGTGACCCCCCCTTTATATGTGTTATCATCTCTTACTTCCGGATCCTCATTGCTGTTCTTAAGATCCCCTCAGTTGCTGGGAAGCGTAAAGCTTTCTCTACCTGTGGCTCCCACCTCACCATGGTGACCCTCTTTTATGGAAGTATTATTTATGTTTATTTCCGACCCCTGTCCAGCTACACCATCAAGGACAGGGTGGCTACGGTCCTTTACATGGTTCTGTCCTCCATGCTGAAGCCTTTTATCTACAGCCTGAGGAACAAAGACATGAAGTGGGGCATGAGGAAGCTGATGGGCAGGAGGAGGTCCCAGGCAGCATCTTCCTGAGCACACTCAGGAGCAAGTCTTTGAGCCCTCATTTCTGCTGATTCCTGGTATACATATCCAGCTACTAGAGGCTAGCATACCTAAGTCGAGTATTCGTGGGAAATTGTATGAGTGACCAGACAAGAATATTGTACCTGTTTTTTCATATTCATAATTTCTTAAATTTATTTTACAGTATAATAATATATCATATATACGATATGTATATACCCACCAGTTAAAGCCCCCTCATTAGGGCTCCCTTGCTAACCCAGGGTCTTTGCATCCATTTTTCATTCGCAACTCCCATTCCCTTTTCCTATTCACTCCTTCCAAGTGTAGCTGAAAACTTCTTAATTTTCCTTTACCAAATTTCTCCCTGTTCAATAACTCTGAGTTCCCAGTATCCTTGTGTAATTTAAGAAACACCTTCAATTAAATGTGGTACATATATGCAATGGAATATTACTCAGCCATCAAAAAGAATGAAATCTTGCCATTTGCAATGAGATGGACGGAGCCAGAGCGTATACTGCTAAGGAAAATAAGTCAGTCAGAGAAAGGCACACGCCATATGATTTCACTCATATGTGGAATTTAGGAAACAAAATGAACAAGCAAAGAGAAAGAGAGGGGGCAAACCAAGAAACAGACTCTTAACTAGGGAGAACAAACTCATAGGCTACCCGAGGGGAGGGAGGTGGGAGTTGGGAATTAAGGAGGGCACTTGTGTCATACCAGGTGTCATATGGAAGTGTTGAATCACCATGTTGTATACCTGAAACTAATATTACACTGTATGTTAACTGGAATTTAAATAAAAACTTTTTTGAAAGAAACATCTTCAATTAGTTATTTGAACTGCAGTAATTTCAATGCCTGTGAAATTACTTAAAGGGTTCTGTGTGTGTGTGTGTGTGTGTGTGTGTGTGTGTGTGTGTGTATGCATGCGCACGTGCATGCAGGTGCATGTACATGTTGTCTTCTGCATAAGATTAAGACCTCCCCAACAGCAGAGGCCATTTTTGCCACTAGACAGAGAATAGATGATGTCTCCCCCAGTTTTGGGCTCTCTCTCAGCACAATGTTCTAGGTCCTGAACACAGTGGAGAAACAAGGGTCGGCCCTAAGGAGCTGGTTGACTTAGCAGCTTCAGTCCAGCACTCCAGGTGACCTGGTCTGCTTCTATATGTCTTCCCTGGCATCCTTCCCTTTGTCTTCTGACAGCTTTTGGTCCATGCCCTCTTCCTGAGCATCTTTTGATGTCATTCACCCTGGAAGTATCTGCATTTTTTACATCATCACTAACCATTGGTCTATTTTCTAAGGTGAGAGGACAAATTTTTTATAACGAGGTTTATTCTGAGTGGTGTTTGAAGATAGAACTAGACCCAATATTGGGGGTTTTTTTTAATTTATTTTTTCAGTGTTCCAAGATTCATTGTTTATGCATCGCATGCAGTGCTCCATGCAATACATTCCCTCCTTAATACCCACCACAAGGCTCACCCATCCTCCCACTCCCTTCCCCTCCAAAACATTCAGTTTGTTTCTCAGAGTCCGCAGTCTCTCATGGTTTGTCTCCCCCTCCGATTTCCCCCAGCTCCCTTCTCTTTTCCATCTCCCAGTGTCCTCCATGTTATTCCTTATGCTCCACAAGTAAGTGAAACTATATGATAATTGACTCTCTCTGCTTGACTTATTTCACTCAGTATAATCTCCAGCCCCATCCATGTTGATACAAAAGTTGGATATTCATCCTTTCTGGTGGAGGCATAATATTCCATTGTATATATGGACCACATCTTCCTTATCCATTTGTCTGTTGAAGGGTATCTTGGTTCTTTCCACAGTTTGGCAACCGTGGCCATTGCTGCTATGAACATTGGGTTACAGATGGCCCTTCTTTTCACCACATCTGTATCTTTGGGGTAAATACCCAATAGTGCAATTGCAGGGTCATAGGGAAACTCTATTTTTAATTTCCTAAGGAATCTCCACACTGTTTTCCAAAGTGGCTGCACCAACTTGCATTCCCACCAGCAGTGTAAGAGGTTCCCCTTTCTCCACATCCTCTCCAACACATGTTGCTTACTATCTTGTTAATTTTGGCCATTCTAACAAGTGTAAGGTGGTATCTTGATGTGGTTTTTTGGTTTTTTTATTTCATTTATTTTATTATTTTTTTAATATTTTTAAATTTATTTTCAGCATAGCCATATTCATTGTTTTTGTACCACACCCAGTGCTCCAGGCAATCCATGCTCTCTCGAATACCCACCACCTGGTTCCCCCAACCTCCCACCCCCCCACCACCACTTCAAACCCTGATGGCTAATGATGGTGAACATTTTTTCATGTTAGACCTAATATTTGTAAGCATTGGGAAAGTAATTCTCGTCACAGTATAGGGAAGAAATTCAAAAGTCAGAGTTATCGAAAAGTGACATCCACCCTCTCTGGAGAAGGGTCTTGCAAAGACAACTCATATATCAGACTGAAATTGAGCTAGATGACATTCAAGGTCACTTCCAACTCAGAGACATTACTTAATACTTAACAGTTTCAGGTTCCTCATTTTCAAAACTGACAACAGTATTTTATAATAAGGTATATGTCCAAGTAAGATTGACTCTAGAAAATGTCCTAGCTTTAGATATTTTGTTTTGATTTGATTGGGCCATAGGGCTTTAAAAAAAAAAATGTCACACTCTTGATTATCTTGGGAAGATATTATTCCGGTGGCAAGAAATGAAAATTCGAATGGGTTAGAAAATTTCATATTTAAGTGACCATTCAAGAGTAGAAAGGTTAAATGTCATTGCCTGAGGCAATGCTTCTTTCCTAATCTCAACCTTTTCTTCCACCTGAAGAGAGTTGAGTTAACGTATTAACTTGTTTGTTTGCTTGTTTTCACCCTATTTCTGTTTCTACCCCAAGGAAGATGAGTCTCTTATCTGATTGGTAAATGTGAGAAGCTTGTGTTTGGCATGTATCAAAGCAAAAGTGGCACCCGGCAAAGTGAAATGGGCAAGGAAGACTTTATTCAAGACTCTCGCAATCGGGGGAGGGAGCAGAACTCAGTCTGAAAGGAAGGGTGGTAGGTTTGTAAGCTCTGGGCTGAGCTAGAGGAAAAGTACTAGAGGACATTAGGAGAGTCATACACCATCTGTGTTTGCTAATTGGCTTTATCTAGAGGGAAAATAAACTTCCCGTTTCTCAGTGACTGAAGACAATTTTATAACTTGGCATAAGGCACCCAGAGACAATGGGAAATGGGACGCGATCTTCTTTGATGATTACATATCAGAGGGTTGGCTCCGGGTCCTTGAGAAAGGGGTTGCAGAACTGGCAAGAAGCTTTTAAAAAGATTTATACCTCAGGCGCCTGGGTGGCTCAGTGGGTTAAGCCACTGCCTTCGGCTCAGGTCATGATCTCAGGGTCCTGGGGTCGAGTCCCGCATCGGGCTCTCTGCTCAGCAGGGAGCCTGCTTCCTCCTCTCTCTCTCTGCCTGAGTCTCTGCCTACTTGTGATCTCTCTCTGTCAAATAAATAAATAAAATCTTTAAAAAGATTTATGCCTCAAAGAGTCAGAGAAAGAACTTGCAAATTTTCTATGAAATAGAAGGTGAGGGCCCCAGAGTCAGGAAGAAGATGACCATTGAGTCAAGCTGAGGAGAACAGTGAGGCCATCCTGGTCACCTGCTTGGCTCAGTTCTCACCTGAGGGGAAGGAATTCTCCTCTTCTCTGAGCCTGCGGATGAGACAGCCTCATTTTCCCTCCATTCTCTCCTGACCTTTGTTAGTATAAAGGTGTCTCCACCTGCCACCTCCTCATCCTATTTCTCAGGCCTCCTCGGAGAACCCCCACAATCCTCGGAGAACCCCATAATCACATCCGGGTTCTGAGAGCTTCTTGCAGATTGTTCCTGGAGACAGAAACACACTTGCCCAAGCCTGTCTGTTTGGTGCTGGTGTCAGTGAATCAATAGTAATGTTCTCAGCTAGAAATAATCTGTGACACTCCCCTGGGCCCCAGTGAGCTTCCCAGAGACATCCCCCCTTTCCAAACCAATGTTATGACTGGAACAACACTTCTGGTACTTATTATGATTGCAAGACACGCTTCAGCCGCAACCATCAGGAAACACTAAAAAAGCAAAGGCTTATCACTTATTACTTACCGGAAATCACACAACACACCTGGGGCCCACAGGGAGGCACGAGGCAGAGAGTGAAAGGGGAGGAGAGAAGCACTGGCCCCCAGTTCTGTTTTTACTGGGGTGGAGGGTGGGGGCCTAGGGCTTCAGTGGGCTCACTCTTGGTTGGTGAATTTAATACAGAGGAGCAGGAATTCAAAGCAAGAGAAGAGAAAAGGCAAGTGGCCTAAATGGCCCATTTGATCAAAATCAACCAAGACATCTAAAACAAAGGAGCCTCGCTGAGAGAGTTGTCTTATCTCTTTATCTGGTCTTGCGGCTGGCAGTGTGCTTATATGAAGTGGATGGTTTTTTTTTTCTCATTTATTTATTTTCAGCATAACAGTATCCATTATTTTTTCACCACACCCAGTGCTCCATGCAATCCATGCCCTCTATAATACCCAGCACCTGGTACCCCGACTTCCCACCCCTCCGCCACTTCAAACCCCTCAGATTGTTTTTCAGAGTCCATAGTCTCTCATGGTTCACCTCCCCTTCCAATTTACCCCAACCCCCTTCTCTCTAACTGCCCATGTCCTCCATGCTTTTTGTTATGCTTGAAGTGGATGTTTTTTTGACATGGATGCCAAAGCGATCATTAAGTCAGGCACTTGCACCAAAAAATGGGAAAAAGAAAAAAAAAAAAGCCATCAAGCCTTACACCACACTCCCTCAATGGATTTCTCAAAGCCCAGCTACCCAGGCTGCGAACTTTCTCGGTTGTTTACTAGAACCCCATTTCAATTCTAGAATATGCATTTTTTTCCTAAGGAATACTTTTTTTTTAATTAAATTTATTTATTTTCAGCATAACAGTATTCATTATTTTTTCACCACACCCAGTGCTCCATGCAATCCGTGCCCTCTATAATACCCACCACCTGGTACCCCAACCTCCCACCCCCACC
>NC_081565.1:12172021-12181626 GCF_022355385.1 Mustela nigripes
TTCAGAGTCCATAGTCTCTCATGGTTCACCTCCCCTTCCAATTTCCCTCAACTCCCTTCTCCTCTCTAACTCCCCATGTCCTCCATGCTATTTGTTATGCTCCACAAATAAGTGAAACCATATGATAATTGACTCTCTCTGCTTGACTTATTTCACTCAGCATAATCTCTTCGCGAGTCCCGTCCATGTTGCTACAAAAGTTGGGTATTCATCCTTTCTGATGGAGGCATAATACTCCAAAGGCAAAAGAAACAAAAGCGAAAATAAACTTTTGGGACTTCATCAAAATCAAAAGCTTCTGCACAGCAAAGGAAACAGTCAACAAAACAAAGAGGCAACCCATGGAATGGGAGAAAATATTTGCAAATGACAGTACAGACAAAAGGCTGATATCCAGGATCTATAATGAACTCCTCAAACTCAACACACACAAAACAGATAATCATATCAAAAAATGGGCAGAAGATATGAACAGAGACTTCTCCAATGAAGACATACAAATGGCTATCAGACACATGAAAAAATGTTCATCATCACTAGCCATCAGGGAGATTCAAATTAAAACCACATTGAGATACCACCTTACACCAGTTAGAATGGCCAAAATTAGCAAGACAGGAAACAACATGTGTGGGAGGGGATGTGGAGAAAGGGGAACCCTCTTCCACTGTTGGTGGGAATGCAGGTTGGTGCAGCCTCTTTGGAGAACAGTGTGGAGATTCCTCAAGAAATTTAAAATAGAGCTTCCCTATGACCCTGCCATTGCACTCCTGGGTATTTACCGCAAAGATACAGATGTCGTTAAAAGAAGGGCCATCTGTACCCCAATGTTTATAGCAGCAATGGCCACGGTCGAGAAACTATGGAAAGAACCAAGATGCCCTTCAACGGACGAATGGATAAGGAAGATGTGGTCCATAGAATATGCATTTTGGTGTATTCGAGTTGCCAGAACCTGAGGTTCTGATAAATTATTAAATTTCTGGTCGTATGTTCAGATATGTTTTTAAAATTCTAATGATGTCTTTTGAAAGTCCTGGTTGTTCACAATCTGTGCGCGGGGGAGTTGGGGAGATGTCTATATTAGCCACTCATGCTTTCTTCTGAACCATAAACACTGATTCTACGTGGCTAAGCACACAGGGGATGTGGGACTAGACACAGGTGAGGGGACCACCTTCTCCTTCTAGGGGTCTTCACAGACACTTTGGCTCTGCCCCCGGGGCATGACAAGGCCTCTGTCTCAGTGATGTGCGGGCATGAGATGTTTTTGTCTGAGTTGAGACAGGAAGCCCCCATCCCGGCAAGGGTTCCTAGGGGAAACTTGGGGCCTGTGCCATCCTTGTAAGGTGGTCTCTGTGATGTAATTCTCTTTCAGCTTTCCTGAACCTTCAGAAAAATGTCAATCACAGGTGTAGCCTTTTCTTGACTCTGCTCTGGCCACCTAGGAAAGCTTCTGTACCCAGGGAGATGGAGTAGGTTTCAGCCGAGTTTCCTTCCTTCTGACCAGACTGGAGGCAGAAAAAGCCTCTGGTCAGAAGCATCCACGCAGAAAAACCCACAAAAAGGGGCAGCCTCGTGACTTGGAGGCCAGAGCAGTCCCTATTGGACGAGGTAGTTCCTGGGGAAACTCTCAGAAAGATCTGGAAAACAGAGAAATGCAGCCCTCCGGGTCCCATCCCAGACTAGCTGACCCAGACTACAATCTCCACAAAGGGGCCCAGGGATTTTAATGGGCTTTTCAGATGATCTGAGGCAACAGACTCCGTCCTATGTTGTGCAACAGCATTTAGGAATGACCGCTCATTCAGGAATGACCACTCCATGCCAGGACATGTCCAGCTACATGTGCCAGGAGAAAGACTCTGTCAGAGACAGAAAATAGAACATGCCAGAGTTGAGCAGCTTTAACTCCCCGCTGATGGCCCCAGTAGGCCCCCGATTGCTGTTCTAATATATGATCAGTAGACTTGGGTACACCTATCAGCACCCTAGTGACATCTCCAGCTCCTTCTCCCACTTCCCTTCCCAAGCCTACTGGCTCCATCTTGATCCTTTCTTCCTGGATCTGCTCTTAATCTCCGCCCACCTCCCATTGGGCCCATACGTTTGCAGAGCACAGTGCCCAAAGACCGCACTTTTATCATACCCCAAAGAAAGATGGGCCTTTAGAAAGGTCATGACCCATCATTCAAGTCAAATTATATCTAACATCTGCTCTTTTAGAAGGAAGAACAATGTATAAATCATTTTAGAAAGATCATTTACGAAAAGACCGTTTATGCTTGCCCTCAGGGGTAATTAGCAAAAGATACATCGAAACCACAGTGAGATATTTCACACACAACAGATTGGCAAGGCAAAAAAAAAAAGACGTCTGGCAATCCTGAGTGTGGGTCAGTAAAGGGAACAATGAGTGACCTTGAGAGTGCCCCCAGGAGGATAATTTAGCTTGGTTACTTTGGGAGAACAATTTGGCATGTTTCCTCCATACTAAAACTGAATGTGTGCACACCAGGGAAACCCTGGTTTGAGCTCAGGGTACGACAGAATAGTTTCACTGCCCTAAAAACCCTACTCATCTCCTCTCTTCACCATACAAACCAACTAACAAAATCTGCAACCACTGATCTTTGTAACTGGCTCTATAGTTTTGCTTTTTCCAGAAAGTCATAGAATCATAATCATAGAGTATGTAAGGTTTTCAGACTGGCTTCTTTCCCTGAGCAAATATGAGCTAAGCTTCCTTTCTCTTCTCACGACTTGATAGTTCATTTCTATCGGTTACTCGATGATAGTCCATTGCATGGATGGATCACGGTTTGCTTATTCATTCAACTCCTGGTAGTTTCCATTTGGGGCAATTATAGATAAAGCTGCTGTGGATGCTCACGTGAGAGAAGTTTTTGTTTTAAATTGTCAAAAACTGGAAGCAGCTCAAACTTCTGTCATCAGACAGACATAGAAATTGTGGTGCACCTATTTATAGGAAATATTCAGCATCTTATCTTACTATGATTGTGAAATGGGGTCATTTCCTCCACTTAAATCCATACCCGTTGTATAACAGGAGGCACTGTTGCGAGCCCACACAGAGCGAGTAGCCTGAAACTTATGGAAACCAAGTTGGCCTTGCTTTAGAAAGCCAGAGGTGAGCCATGTAGGCATTAGCTGAGATATGGCCTCTGTAGAATTCATGCACCAAGTTCATGCCTCAGGTAACGTAGTGACTGAATGTTTACATCCTCCCAAAATTCATATGTTGAAATGCTATTCCCCAGGGTGCTGGAATTCGGAGGTGGAACCTTAGGTGGCGATTAGGTCATGAGGGTGAAACCCTCTGGGATGAGATTAGTGCCTTTATGAAGGAGCTCAGAGAGCTTCCTTGCCCCTTGTATCATGTGGGGACACAACAAAGAGACAGCCATCTGTGCAGGAAACCAGTCTTTGATCTTGGACTTTCCAGCCTCCAGAACGATGAGAAATAAATGTTCGTTGTCTAAGCCATCCAGTCTATGGTATTTTTGTTAGAGCAGCCCAGATGGACTGAGACAGGAAATTATCTCTACAGTCTATTCATGCACAATATTTCTGTTGAGGCTGAAAAGAGACTGAAAAGCTGAGAGAGACACCCCTCTCCCCACCCCCCACACACATGCTGGAGATGCTTGAAAGCTTCATCATGGACCAACATTGGTCTGCAGGCTAACATCTCTAACATGAGAGTCACTGATGTGGAATACACTGGAACCTGGGAGGTAGTTCAAAATTTTGGTCCAGGTTGAGATTTTGCTTGGATCCTAAAGTGAATCTGGTGGGTGCTACCTCAGCTCCCCTAAAAACAGATGTCTGGTAGCATTCTTTTGTAAGCACCAGTCCTTATTCTGTCCCTCAGCAAAAAAAAAAAAAGGGGGGGGGGATGATAATGATAATAATAATAACTATCCTTTATTGAATATGACTCTGTACTAGTTATTGTGTTAAATACTTTACATGTGTTATCTTTAGTTTCCACAAGAACCCAAAAATCTAGATACTAATATTGTTCCCTGAACCTTGGCGAAATTTCATGACGTGTTTATGGCCACACAGTCATTATAGTTGGGAGTTGGGCTTTGGAACATCTGTCTGACCCCAAGCCCGGGTCTCGGTACTATGATGTGTTACCCAATTGCCAACTCTGGATAGGACTCACATATACTCAGTTATTATTAAACACCAACCATAGCTCAGGTACCTGCCAGGGGATAGTACTGAGAGTTCATTGATACTTAGTATTAAAATTTTAAAGGAAAAATCATTCAGGGAAGATTGCTCAGAGGATGTGCCGCCCATCCAGACGTCCTCCAAATCTAAAATCTGACATCTTGCCAGCCCAGATCACTGGAGACCTGAACATCTAGACAGTATTATTTTTACCTCCAAATTATTGCCTATGTGAATTTTTATGCCCCAGTGTAACTGCCAAAAGCCAATTTTGAGGCTGATTGAAAGAAAGCCCATGCAATTTATCTGTTCTTAGAATACAGATGTTAGTACTTCACGTAAGCAACTGGTTTCTTTTTATCTTTGGTCACTGTGAACTCGGTGACTGGCCAGAAAGCTTGGAGCCAAATCTGAGGCCCTCCCCTGACAAGAGCTATTGCAATCTGTGTTTTCAGAGTCATCTCTGGCCCAATTTTATGTCCACACCCTTGTTTATTCCTTCTTTGATTGCATCTCACATCATTTTTAATTTATCCTGTCTTGTATTTTATATATTCTTCAAACTTGCCTTACACTCTTCAGAAAGAAGATTTGGGGGGTGTCTGGGTGGCTCAGTGGGTTGAACCCTCTGCCTTCAGCTCAGGTCATGATCTCAGGGTCCTGGGATCGAGCCCTGCGTCGGGCTCTGCTCAGCAGGGAGCCTGCCTCCCCATCTTTCTCTGCCTGCCTCTCTGCCTACTTGTGATTTCTGTCAAATAAATAAAATCTTAAAAAAAAAAAAGAAAGAAAGAAGAATTGGTATAAATAATAAATAAGTTTAAATCAGAGAAGGAAATCCACCAAAATGTAGAAACAATGGCTATCTCTGGGTAGTGGAAGTATAGACTTTTTAAAATTTGCTTCTTCATAAAAGGTCCCAATTTTGACCATAAACATTATTTCTTTTATAAATACAAATATATATTTTTACAGATTCAATATAAATTACACATAAATTATAGATTATCTGTATATAAATCACAGACAAAATGTAAAATTCTATTTATTTTTTGTTTTCGCTTCTGATATTGGTAACAGTATTGTCCATTCATGGAGTTGAAGGTGAAGATGGGGCTTTTGAGAGGAAGGGAACTTAATGATAGATAATTTTCTGTGTTAATTTGGCTGAGACCAGTACCCAGATAGTTGGTTAAACATTGTTCTGGATGTTTCTGTGAAGACATTTTTTTAGATGAGGTTAACATTTTTTTTTTTAAAGATTTTATTTATTTATTTGTAAGAGAGAGAGAGAGTGAGAGCAAGCACAGGCAGACAGAGTGGAAGGCAGAGTCAGAGGGAGAAGCAGGCTCCCTGCGGAGCAAGGAGCCCGATGTGGGACTCGATCCCAGGACGCTGGGATCATGACCTGAGCCGAAGGCAGCTGCTTAACCAACTGAGCCACCCAGGCGTCCCGATGAGGTTAACATTTAAATCAGTGGACTTCGAGTAAAGCAGATTATCCTCCATAATGGGGGTGGGTCTCATCCAATCAGTTGAAGATATTAATAAAACACAGACTGACCCCCCCAAAGCAAGAAGTGTTAGCACACTGCCTTTGGACTTGAATTGCTACTCTTCCTTCAGTCTCCAGCCTTAGCCAATTCCTTTAAACAAACAAATAAATCATACAGATGGCAAATAAGCACACAAAAAGATGTTCAGCATTATTAGTCATTCAAGAAATACAAATTAAAACCGCAAGTAGATATCACTACACATCCATTAAAGCGGATAAAATTGAAAAGTCTCTCAGTACCAGGTCCTGGTAAGGGGATCATCTGGAAATCCTATCAATTGCAAAAGGGATACAGTCACCTTCTATTTTGACAATTACTTAAGATGGTTTCACAGTTTGTTAAAATATTTAATATACACCTACTATACAACAAGGTAAGACCATTCCTACGCATTTGCCCAGGAGAAATGAAAACATATGTTTACGCAGGGAACTATCGCCACCTAATTCTCAGTAGCCAAAGATTGGAGACATTCTAGCAACTGATGAATAGGTAAACAAGGGGTGTCTCTGTTCACGGAATATTACTCAACAGTATAAAGGAATGACCTACGGATGTGCAACAACTTGGATAAATCTCAAAACAGCAGGCAAAGTGAAAGTAGCTAAACAAACAAAAAGGCTACATATTGTATAATTTTGTTTATCTGACATTCAGGAAGATCAGATCAGTGTTTGCCTAGAACCAGGAGTGGGAGAAGGGTAATCACTACAGAAGGGCAGGAGAAAAACTCACAGGGTGATGGAAATGTTCTGTCTTGATTGTAATTATCGCATAACTAGAATACATTTGGCAAAACTCATCCAGGAGAATACTTAACATGGATACCTTTTATTTTACATAAATTGCATTTTATGTATCATAAAACCTGACTTTAAAAAATACTACACTTTGTAGAAAATAAAGGTAGTTTATTTTGGACCTTGGGTTAGGGAGGTGTCTCTTAAATAAGATCAAAATGCGTTGACAACAAAATATTGATAAAACTGGCTCAGCATTAAAACCCAAACCTTGGAGTGGCTCAGTTGTTAAGCTCAGGTCATGATCCCCCAGTCCTGGGATCAAGCCCCTCATTGGGCTCACTGCTCAGCGGGAAACCTGCTTCTCCCTCTCCCTCTGCCCCTGCTTGTGTTCCCTCTCTCACTGTCTCTCTCTGTGTGTCAAATAAATAAATAAAATCTTTTTTAAAAATAAAATAAAATAAAACCAAAAACTTTGTAATGATCTACAAGGTGCTACCTGAACCTGTCCGGCCTCATTTCCTGCCTTTCTGCGCTCATTCAGTCCAGTCCACTTGCCCTTTTATTATTCGTCAAGCACATCAGGCACATTTCTGCCTCAGGGCTTTTGCCAATTCCATCTGGCAATTATACACCTCCTTCAATGCAAAGGAAATTACAAGCAATGACTGTGGCCATGCAAGGCCCACCCTCCAACCTGATGTCTCAATTCCAAGTGTAATTCCAGATCAGACTCAGTCATGCCCTGCTTGTCTGGCTGGGAGGGGGACAGATGAGGCAGAGAAAGAACCACTGTTCCTGCCACTTTTAATCAGTAATAGCCAAAGGCTATGTTTTCAGTAAAAAGACTGATCCACTGAGAGACCATGCTTAATTCCTAATCACAGCTCATTTAGAAGCCAAACTTTTAACCACAGATGTCACTTAATTAAACCACAAAAAACTTCTCTAAGTGGCTAATTAGTGCCAAACCCAGGTAGACAGAAATTCTCAAATCGAGTTCCTCTGGGGTTTAGTTTACAAGGTTATAGAATAGACCAGGTCCCACAGAGGCAGCTCCAGGAACACTGAAATGTTTCTGATATTTCATATCCAAAGATTTATTGGCTCCCTAAGGGGTTACAGTCACTGACGCCATCATTAAAACATGGTCCCAGCCTGGGTCCTACCTAACTCCCCAGCCTCTTTTCTCTTCATGACCTATGGTTACCCCATTCCCAGAAGAATAAGGAGGCTTCATCTCTATGTCACTACTATTTCATTAAAAGTAGCCACACGGAGTGCTAATTTGAGAATGATTCAGAGACTCTGCTCAATCCCAGGGAGAAACAATGCTCTGTGATAGATTGGTAATGTCTGCCATGGGTATGGAATGGGAAGATTGTAATATGTAAACTGTGTATTCACCATGCAGGCCCTATACCAAACTCTGAACCATGCTGCACTCCCCAAACACTTAACGCTTTTTCACACCTCCCTGTTTTGGGGATTGTAATATCGTTACCTCTATTCCCCACTTAGTTAATGCCAAGTTGTCATCCTTCAAGACCTGAGCTCTCCCCAGTAGATTGCCCTAAGCACCCTTCCTTCTCCTTGGGTCCAAATGGGATTAATAATTCTCTCTGCTGTGTTCTCAACACCAGCTTATTATTGCAAGTATTGCAAGGATGTCGTTCATCGGGGTGCTGTGCAAGAATAACTTGCAGAGAGAAGTTCTTGGTCAATACGCTGAGAAGACTGGCCACCAAGGAAAGTGGTAGTGACTTTCCAGTGGGAAGAGGAAAACAAAAAGAATAGAGATATTTGTAGGAGGGAAGGAAGACAAAAAAATAGAACCTATAAGAGCAGCCAAAATAAGCTAGTAAGAGACCCTGCCAGTTAAAGACACTAGTGAGGGGTTAGTCACAGAACAGCCAGGATATTGAAAGGAGAGTGAGTAATCAAGGAAGAGAAGAGCATGAATATATGCTCCCGGAAGTCCCGCAATAAAGGGAGAGGAAAACAATCCCAGATGGAGTACAAAATTCAGGAAGAAGTGAAATGAAGTGGAAAGGGTAGAATACACATAAATGAATTTCACCTGTTTAAATCAATAGGAAAAATGTTGTAGGTTGGGAGAACTTGAGACTCTTGATGTCAGAGTTGTGAGTTTGAGGCCCACATGGGTCATAGAGATACTTAAAAAAATAAAATAAAATCTTGTAACTAACAAGCTTATCGAAGGACAGAAATTAAATACTATATGGTAACTAACGGAACATAATATCATAAAAAAGTAAATAAACAAAAATAAAATACAATTATAACATAAAAGTCAAGAAAGAGGAGCACCTGGATGGTTCAGGGTCCAGCTTTTGGTTTCCACTCAGGTCATGATCTCAGGGTCATGAGATCGAGCCCAGCATAGGACTCCATGCTCAGTATGGAGTCTGCCTGGGAGTCTCTCTCCCACTCCCTCTGCCCGTCACCTCTGCTTTCTCTCTCCTTCTCTCACCTCTTTCTGTCTCTCAAATAAAATGAAGGGAGGGGGAAATCGGAGGAGGAGATGAGCCATGAGAGACTATGGACTCAGAAAAACAAATTGAGGGTTTTAGAGGGGCGGGGGATAGAGGGATGGGTGAGCCCAGTGATGGTTATTAAGGAGGGCATGTATCGCATGGGGTCCTGGGTGCTATACACAAACAATGAACCATGGAACAGTACATCAAAAACTAATGATGTACTGTATGGTGACTAACATAACATAATAAAAAATATAAAATAATAAAAAAATAAAAATAATAAATAAATAGATAATCTAAAAAAAGGTCAAGAGGGAAGGACATAGAGTTCAAGTGTTCTAGGGTTCTTGCATATACATAAAAAACGTTAATACATATTGGACTTTAAGGGATGTGTTTTGTAATGTTTAAGGTAAATACCAAGAGAATAGTTTAAAAATCTATAACTAACAAATGGAGTACCTGGCTGCCTCAGTTGGGAGAACTTGAGACTCTTGATGTCAGAGTTGTGAGTTTGAGGCCCACATGGGTCATAGAGATACTTAAAAAAATAAAATAAAATCTTGTAACTAACAAGCTTATCGAAGGACAGAAATTAAATA
>NC_081565.1:12181636-12305041 GCF_022355385.1 Mustela nigripes
ATAAAAAATAATTAATCCAAAGAAGATAAGGAGGGAGGGGAGAAAGGAAGAAAAAATATGCAGAACAAATAGAAAGTAAACAGTGAAATGTTAGAATTCTGATTTGTCAATAATAGCAAATCACTTGTCTCAGACTGACCCTCCCATATTAATAATTATAAATTATTGGGAAGGAAACTCCAGGGGAAAATAGTTCTGTGAGACTTTAGAGTGTTAGCAAAAGCAGGTAGAAAATGGAGAGAAAGTAACCTTGCAGTAAAGCACCACACTGGTCAAGATTCATGTCACATTAGCTTTTCTCCTGAGAGTACTCTCCCAATTGCACAAGGCAGGGTGGCTAAAATTCAAACAAAAAGCCAATATGTCAATATCCAGAATGTTAGAAGGGACATCACTACATGTACGACAGACATTAGAAGAATAATGAAAGAATATTATGAACAAAATTATGCTAATAAATTCTACAACTCGTGGACAAATCCCTTGAAAGACACAAATTCAGGCAAACATATCAAAAAATGGGCAGAAGATATGAACAGAGACTTCTCCAATCAAGACATACAAATGGCTATCAGACACATGAAAAAATGTTCATCATCATTAGCCATCAGGGAGATTCAAATTAAAACCACATTGAGATATCACCTTACACCAGTTAGAATGGCCAAAATTAACAAAACAGGAAACAACATGTGTTGGAGAGGATGTGGAGAAAGGGGAACCCTCTTCCACTGTTGGTGGGAATGCAGGTTGGTGCAGCCTCTTTGGAGAACAGTGTGGAGATTCCTCAAGAAATTTAAAATAGAGCTTCCCTATGACCCTGACATTGCATTCCTGGGTATTTACCCCAAAGATAGAGATGTCGTTAAAAGAAGGGCCATCTGTACCCCAATGTTTATAGCAGCAATGGTCACAGTCGCCAAACTATAGAAAGAACCAAGATGCCCTTCAACGGACGAATGGATAAGGAAGATGTGGTCCATATACACTATGGAGTATTATGCCTCCATCAGAAAGGACGAATACCCAACTTTTGTAGCAACATGGACGGGACTGGAAGAGATTATGCTGAGTGAAATCAGTCAAGCAGAGAGAGTCAATTATCATATGGTTTCACTTATTTGTGGAGCATAACAAATATCATATAGGACAAGGGGGTTTAGAGAGGAGAAGGGAGTTGGGGTAAATTGGAAGGGTAGGTGAACCATGAGAGACTATGGACTCTAAAAAACAATCTGAGGGGTTTGAAGTGGCGGGGGGTGGGGTGGGATGTTAAGGTACCAGGTGGTGGGTATTATAGAAGGCAAGGATTGCATGGAGCACTGAGTGTGGTGAAAAAATAATGATACTGTTTTTCTGAAAATAAAAAAATTGAAAAAAAATTTAAAAAAAAGAAACAAACTCAAGGGGAAAAAAAAGAAAATCTAAGTAATTCAAGATCTCTCTTAAAAATTGAATTCATAATTTAAAACCTCTCCTAAAATAAAGCCTCCAAGGCCAGATGGCTTCCTTGATAAATTCCATTAAACATTTAAAGAATAAATAATACCAACCTTATGAAAACTAAGAAAATAGAGTTATAACCACTTCCTAATCTACTTTATGAGGCCAGCATTACCCAGAATCAGAAACCAAAGATATTAACAAGAAGAGAAATCTGCAGACCATGAACATAGACACAAAATCCATTTTAAATATTATCAGATTGAATCCAATACTATTTAAAAAGGGTAAGGCTTCATGACCAAGAGTGGGTTCTTCCAGGAATGTAAAGTTGGTTCAGCATTTAAAAATTAACCAATGTTGGGAATGCAAACTGATGTAGCCACTCTGGAAAGTAGTGTAGAAGTTCCTCAAAAAGTTAAAAATGGAATTACCATATGATCCAGCAATTGCACTACTAGGTATAATACAAATCCAAAGGGGTACATGCACCCGTGTTTATAGCAGCGTTATCAACAATGGCCAAATTACGGAGAGAGCCCAGATGTCCAACAACTGATGAATGGATAAATATGTGGTATAGGGGTGCCTGGGTGGTTCAGTTGGTTAAACCTCCAGTTCTTGGTTTTGGCTCAGGTCGTGATCTCAGAGTCATGAGATTGAGTCTCACATTAGGCTCTCACATATAGGCACTCAGTGAGGAATCTACCTGAGACTCTCTGCCTCTCTTTCTGTCCCTCCCCACTGCTCTCTCTCTCTCTCTCTCTCTCTCTCTCAGAGTAAATAAAACTTTCAAAAAGAGAGATGTGGTACACACACACACACATATATCCACAACAGAATATTACTCAGCCATCAAAAACAATGAAACTTTGCCATTTGCAATGACTTGGATGGAGCTAGAGTGTATTATGCTAAGTGAAATAAGTCAGTCAGAGAACTACAATTGCCATTTGATCTCACTTATATGTGGAATTTAAGAAAGAAAACAGATGAACATACAGGTAGGGAGAAAAGAAAAAAAGGAGGAGAGTGGTAAACAAGTCATAAGAGACCCCTAACCGTAGAGAACAAACTGAGGGTTGATGGAGGGATATGGGTGGGAGGTGACCATTAAAAAGGGCATTTGTGGTGAGCATGGGGTGTTGTAAGTAAGTAATGAATCATTGACTTCTACTCCAGAAAACAATATTACACTGTATGTTAACTAACTAAAATTTAAATTAAAACACAACAATGGGGGACCTGGGTGGTTCAGTTGGGTGATCGCCCAACTCTTGATTTAGGCTCAGGTCATAAACTCAGGGTTGTGAGATTGAGCCCCCTGTGGGACTCTGCACTGGGCATGGAGCCTGCTTAAGAGTCTCTGTCTCTCTCTCCCTTTGCTCCTCCCCCATGCTCTCTCTCTCTAAAAAAAAAATAAATAAATAAGGAGAAGAAGAATTAAATTAAAATATACATAACAACAACAACAAAACATGAACTTGGGGTTCCTGACTGGCTCAGTTGTTAGAGTATGTGACTGTTGATCTTGAGGTTGTGAATTTGAGTCCTATGTTGGTTGTAGAGATTACTTAAAAATAAAATCTTAGGGGTGCCTAGGTGGCTCAGTGGGTTAAAGCCTCTGCCTTCAGCTCAGGTCATGATTCCCAGGGTCCTGGAATCGAGCCCCACATCAGACTCTCTGCTCAGTGGAGAGCCTGCTTCCCTCTCTGTCTCTGCCTGCCTCTCTGCCTACTTTTGATCTCTCTCTCTCTCTCTCTGTCAAATAAATAAATAAAATCTTTTAAAAAATAAAATAAAATTTTTAAAAACCAAAGGAAAAAAAATAACCAATGTAATCCCCCATATCAACAGAGTAAAAAAAAGTGATCATCTTAATAGATGCATAAAAAACATTGACCAAAAACATCAATAATAGAAAAAAAAATTCTCAGCTCACATTAAAAAGGAAATTCCTCTGATGAAGGTCATTCCACAAAAACACTTATAGTGAACATCACACTTAATAGTAAAAAACAAAATGCAATCACCCTAAATTGGGGACAAGAGAAGAATGTCATCTTTCACTGATTCTATTAAATTTTGCACTAGAGGTGCTAGCCATACAGTAAAAGGCAAATATATGAAAATGAAGAAGTAAAATTGTTTTTAGTCCAAGAATACGATTAAATACATAGAAAGGCCTAAGGAATCTGCAAAAATATCTACCAAAACCAACATGTGAATTTAGCAAGATTAAAGAAGATGTGGTATGTATATACAATGGACTATTACTCGGCCATCAAAACGAATGAAATCTTGCCATTTGCAATGACATGGGTGGAATTAAACTATTATTATGCTAAGCAAAATAAGTCAGTCAGAGAAAGACAAATACCATATGATTTCATGGATATGTGGAATTTAAGAAACAAAACAGCTGAACATAGGGGAAGGGAAGGAAAAATAAAATAAGATGAAAATAGAAAAGGAGGCAAACCATAAGAGCCTCTTAACTATAGGAAACAAACTGAGGGTTGCTGGAGGGGAGGTGTGTTGGGGGAATGGGGTAATTGTGTGAAGGGCATTAAGGTGGGCACTTGAAGTAATGAGCCCTGGGTGTTGTATGCAACTGATGAATCACTAAATTCTACCTCTGAGGGGCCCCTGAGTAGTCCAGTCGATGAAGCAGCTGCCTCTGGCTCAGGTCATGATCACAAGCTCCTGGGATCAAGCCCCGCCTGGATCTCCCTGCTCAGTGGGAAGCCTGCTTATCCTTCCGCCTCTCCCTCTGCCCCTCCCCCTTGCTTGTGCACTCTCTCTCTCTCTCTCAAATAAATAAATAAAATATTTTTTTAAAATTCTACCTCTGAAACTAATAATGCAGCATATGTTAATTAAATTGAATTTGAATTTAAAAATTTAATAAAAATAAAGAAGTGCCCAGGCGAGCTAATGTGTGAGACACAGCTGCCATTTCAGCTATATTTGTCAGCTACCAATTCAGCTATATTTTTAAAAATTTTATTTATTTATTTATTTATTTGTCAGAGACAGAGCGAGCGAGCGAGCGAGAGAGAGAGAACAAGCAGGCAGAGTTACAGGCAGAGAGAGAAGCAGGCTCCCCACTAAGGAAGAAGCCTCAGTTGTGGGACTTGATCCCAGGACTCTGGGATCATGACCTGAGCGGAAGGCAGTGGCTTAACCAACTGAGCCACCCAGGTGCCCCAATTCAGCTATATTTCTAAAGCAAGATCTGTAAAGATATCTCTTTGGAAACACTTAGCTGGGGAAATGTGTGTTTATATTCTCCCAAATCAGTAGAGAACTCACCTCTGATTTTTGTTGGGCTGCATGATAAAAAGGCTCAGATTCAGACCATGAGGAGAATGCCACCCAACAATGGTGACTGACGCAGGCTTCCAGAGGGACAGGTAGAGCCAAGCCCTTCAATAAACCCATGGGTGAATTGCCTGATGGTCACTGAGCTTCTCAAAGGCTTATGTAATTATTTAAGATTTGGAAGAAAGAATGTACTGTCCAAAATGTTAGAATAAAATTAAAAATTATAAATATATAAGTAAATGTTTACACAAGGTAATATGTTAACTAGTCAAGTAAAACCCACTTCAACATGTATGCAAATTACATGAAATGTGGTATATGCATGCACTTTAATATGTTTGGTATGATGTAGATGAATTATCTCAAATAGATTTGCATTAACAGCTCAAAGGCCAGGAAAATATTGCCTTGATTATGGGACATACTGTAACTTTCCTGTTAAGTCTGATAACACCCACTTTATTTTTGTGCACAAACAGAAGTCTGCGCTTGCTTCTTTCATTTCTGGAATCACAAAGGAAGTCAGTCTACATGGTCCCGGGGATCAGGAGCCCAAGGTCTTGAAGACAGACCCCTAAGTGACCAATGGACAAGAATCAAGCATCTGGCACTTGTTAAAACCCCCTCATGAGACCCCCCAGCCTCATAGCCTGCAGCTCTTCATGCCATTTCAAAGCTCTGTGACGGCGGGGCACCTGGGTGGCTCAGTCGGTTAAGCATCTGCTTTCAGCTCAGGTCATGATCTCAGGGTCCTGGGATTGAGCCCCGCATCAGGATCCCTGCTTAGCAGGGAGTCTGCTCCTCTCTCTGTCCCTCTCCTCTGCTTGTGTTCCCTCTCTGGCTCTCTCTCTCTCACTCTCTCTCAAATAAATAAATAAAAATTAAAAAGAAAAAGAGATCTTGAAGACGACTGACATGGTGCCTTGGGTCACATTTTCTGGGATAAAAGCAGCTGTCCTCCATCTGCTTCCCTCAAGTCAGCATCCCGGATCCTGGAAAATCCCTACAACCTAAGTTTGTTTTTTTTGTTACCGCTGAACTTCAAAATGGAAAGAATACAGGCTTACGAGTCACCCAGACCTAAGCCTCGTTCGTCATAGGAAAAGCTCTGAGGTCTTAGTCATCAATTACCAGGTTGGACACAGCCCTTGGTGCGACGGTCTGGTCTAGACCCTGCCATTTACAGGCTCTATGACTTCACTGTAATCGCCTCTCTGAACCCCAACATCTCATCTGGAAATGCAAGAAAGAACCCCAGTTTCCAGAGCTGCTTGGTGATGGTTCATAAGACATTGTGTGTGAAGAGATTAGCACAATAAGCACGATGCCTGGCCTGGAGCGAGCACTCAAAACGCTGTCAGACAGAAAGCAGATTAGTGGTGGGCAGGGGAAAAGGGAGGAATGGCTTAGTGGGTACAGGGTTCCCTTTTGGGATCATGAGAAAGTTCTGGAACTAGATAGTGGTGAAGGTGTGCATCCCCATGAATGCACTAAATGCCTCTCAGTAGTACACTTTAAAATGTCCAAAGTGGAGGCACCTGGATGTGTCAGTCAGTTAAGCCTCTGACTCTTTTTTTAAATTTTAATTTATTTACTTAACAGAGAGAGAGAGAGAGCACAGCAGAGGGAGCTGCAGTGAGAGGGAGAAGCAGGCTCGAAGAGCGTGGAACCCAGTGTGGGGCTCAATCCCAGGACTCTGGGATCATGACCTGAGCCGAAGGCAACTACTGAGCCTCCCAGGCACCCCCAGCACCTGACTCTTGATCCCAGCTCAGATCTTGATCTCCGGGTCATGAGTTCAAGCCCCATCTTGGGCACCACACTGAGAGTGAAGCCTAATTAAAAAATAATAATAATAATAAGATAAAACTTCTAAAGTGGTCAGCCTTATGTTATATGTATTTTTTACCATAATTTTTAAAAAAAGAAGAAGAAGAAAGAAAGAAAACAAAACTGCCAGAGCCCCTTCCCCACCCCACAGGATGAGGGAGGAGGAGGAAGAAACTGGGATCTGTCTTGAGTCTCTCCCACGGAGGCAAGAACCGAGAACAAGACCAGATACTCAAGAGCATGCACTTGGGTGTCCTGTGGTGGGGGAGGAGCAGAGCTCAGGGTTGGGGCTTCACAGCTGCGGCTAGAAGGGAGGGGCAGGGGGCAGGCAGCAGCAACAGGAAGATAAATGCTCACAGCTCTTCAGATTTCAGAAAACGGGTTTTCTGTGATCATCATCATGTTGTACGAAATGCAAGTCAAAGATCCAAGAAGAGATAGCAAGCCTGGAAAAAGTGAGTCATGGGGGAAAGGAAAGAAAACGTTGCCCATCTAAAGAGGAGAAGAATGACCAAGAGCTACATGATGTGCCGCAGAGGTCTCTCCGTCTGAGGCTTATTAACAGAATCATCTGTAAGTGTATTGACATCACTGCACCTGCACCCTCTGTGCCCTCCTCCCATCTCCAGTGTCTGGCTCTGGAGGTCTTGATGGGTCACATGGTGGAAATCGGGCCACGCATCAGAATTTCACTGCTGCCTCCACACCGTTTGCAGCTGTAGGAGTGTGGCCAAGTCCTTATTTGTCTGCATCTCGGTGTCCTCCTTGGTGAAACAGGAAAACTCGTGGCTAAGTAATAGTTAATGAAATCGACAGGGAGAGCACGTGCCATGGAGCAGGCTCTTAATTAATTTCTATTTCCTTCCCCTTCTCTAATGGGGCATATCACACTTGGGAATCTCTTTTCTCTTTCCATCAAGCTGTAAAGCAGAAGAGGCAGCAGGGGATTTTGAATAGAGAACAAGAACCATTTCCCGTAATAAATGTGATAAAAGATGACATTTTAAATAGACACTTCATTATAAGTTAAAATCTGCCACTGAGGCACCTTTATTCATAAGAGTCAAAAAATGCAAATAAGCCCCAGTGTCCATCAACAGAAGACTAGATAAATCCGTGGTGGTATACATTCCTTAGAAACAATGAAAAATTATCGAACTGCTTATATAGCAACACGGGTATCAACAGATATTTTGAGCAAAAGAAGCCAGACACACACAAAAATACATACTGTATGACTCTATTCAAATGAAATTTATAAGCAGACAAAAGTGGCCAGTGAGGTTGGAAGTCAGAAGAGTGGTGACATTTTGTAGGGTTTTGACTAGGAAAGGGCGCAAAAGAGCCTACAGTACTGGAAATGTTCTGTATCTTGAATTCTTGGTGGTTGCTTGAGTTTATATAAAAAGCCAATGAGGTATGCACGCTCGGTTGTATGTATGCTACACTCCAACGAGGCAGTGAGGGAGGGGAGTGAGTAGGGGGACCTGCCATAGAAGTCTGCAAGAATGTACCACCACGCTGTCCTAAAACCCAAAATCTCAAGCCTGAAGCTGTGCCAATAGGTTCAAAAGTCCTTTTGACCAAATGTAGAAAGATTGAGAGAGAAAAAAAAATTTCTTTTGGCCCCAATCTAGGAGGAGACCAACTTATTGATAAAGGAAGCACAAATAGCAACCAAAATCAAGATCATGAGGAAAGGTTTTATTGTAGTTCCCTTGAGTGCTCTGTAAAAGTATCGTTGAAACTTTAATATTCTTTACTGTCGTTCACACAAAGCTATTTTAAAGTCCATTTTTATAGGAAAAGCACGATTACGCAAGAAAGTCAGTTGTAGGCATGTCTGGCATTTTTTTACACCTTTTACTCAAGCGGTGTTAGAAAAAGTGGACTATGTGTACTCTACTGTCTTTGCATCTCTACTGTCCTGGACTTCTGGAATTTTGCTTCTTATGTTCTTTGCTTGCAATTCCATTGAGCTGCTGCCGGGTCAACAGTGGTACCATTGCGATGCTCTTCTCAGTGTTCTGAGGCTAGATAGAGTCCACAAAGACAAAACGGACCCAAGAATGCTCAGATCCACTGAGGTAGACCTTCCCTGTCCCCGGGCCCTTTTGAACATCCTTCCTATGCACGAATTTCCCACATTAGGGGTCCCTCCCCGGCAAGGTGCAAGCCAGAAACAACACTCCCTCCCCTGTTTGGAGCCAGAGCACAGGTATGGGAGCCAGGCTCCACTAATCAGACATGAAATAAAAATAACTTTAATTCCAAGTAGAGAAAAGCAGGGAGGCAGGAACCATGCAGAATGAATCCACTTTCTTGTAGGGGGGCAGTGGTTGGAGCTGCCACCAGGTCTCAGGGGCAGCAAGAGGGTCGTTTTGGCAATGGGGGTGCCATGTGAGACGCCTGTGTCCAGTGGCAAGAACAGAGGCATCTTTACTGGACCAGTGGCTGCTGTTCTTGGGCACAAAGCCTCCAAGCCTAATTCTCCAGTCCTGCCAATGTTTCCATGAGCTGCTCAGTGTCCCTAATAAGTTTCTTCCTGTTTAAACAGGCTGGAGGGAGTTTTGTTGTTTGCACTGGGAACCCTGAGTGTCACCCACCGTGCTAGTCAGGGTTCTCTAAAGAAACAGAACCAATAGGGGGCGATAGAGAGACAGATGATGATGACAGATGATAGATAATAGATAGGTAGATAGTTGATAGGTAGATGATAGATAGATAGATAGATAGATAGATGACTTCATTTTTAGGAATTGGCTCACCCTTCATCAGGGCTGACAAATCTGAAACCCACAGGACAGGCTGGAAACTGAAGCAGGAGTTGATGCTATAGTCTCCAGGCAGAATTTCCTCTTCTCTTGGAGAATCTCAGTTTTTACTCAAGCCTCTCCGCTAATTAGATGAGGCCCAGCCATGTTATTTATCAGGATGATCTTTGCCTAAAGTCAACAGATTACAGATGTTCACCGTGTCTGCCAAGTACCTTCACAGCCACACCTAGATTGGTGTTTGATTAAACTACCGAGTACTGTCGCCCAGCCAAGTGGACACATAAATCTAACCATCACACCTGCCAGATCAAGATTCAGGAGTGAGCAATCACTTTATGAGCAGTCAGAGCCTTCACTCTGAAGATGCTTTCTTGGTGCCCTGGACTAAGTTTCTATGTGAAAAAGAAATCTTCACACACAGTTGTCGGTACAGAACAAAATCCACCTCAGCTAGGCACCTGCGTTCAAGAGAAGACAATCCCTGGAATCCATCCTGTCGTCAGCCCTCAGCCCTCCACCTGGCTCCAACTGCTGTCGCCTGTCGGCTGGTCCACCGCCACGGCCTCCTCACCATTCTGCCAACCTTCAGTCCTTCCTGCTCTATCTTGTTGTCCACCCGGGCTCCCGGGCTCTTTCTTAAACACTGGCCCAATTGTGTCTCCCTTGATTAAAATTCCTTTCAGACCATCTAGTGCTCTTGTCATCTCGGGCCAACAGCCATTAAGGCACCAACTCTGACCAACTTAAGTGAAAGAGGAATTCACAGAGCAGCCTCCAGGATGGAAGGAAAAGCTAAGGTCTTGAGAAGGGCAGGAACCCAGGCTTCCCCAGGGACCTCAGAAGCAGGAACTAAAGAGCAATCTTTTCCGAGCCCAGCTGTCAGGATGAATCAGTCGGCCATTTCAGTCTCCACGCACCTCCACTCAGTGGCCAGTGTATGAGGACAGGGTGTCTGATTGGACTGATTCACAGACCTGCCCCCTGGCCATGAGAGGGCCCCTAATGGAATCACCAAGACTGGCATTAATGAGAGGGAGAGGATTCTCAGGCCAAGTAGGGGTATGAGCCAAGAGGGGAAATCGATACCAGACAAGCAAGGACGAGACAGCCACTCCATGGCCACCCCCAGCAGCCAAAGCATCTGTGATCAGCAGAGCAACTGGCAGAGCTGAGAAGGATTGCATTCTCTGCATTCAACAGGGCCAGGAAGGAATGGCAGAAGGAGTCCGCAGCCAACCAAGGAGAAACAAGGCTTTTCTGGTCTTTAAGACAGGAACCCCAGCCCCAGGGACCCTCAGCCTACATCCCATTTTCCTCATTGCTTCTGGGCCATTATTCTACCTAAGGAAATGTAAGTGCCAAGTAGGAAGCGTGAAGGAACTTTCCCAAACTCTTACCTTTCCCCTCTGACCTGTCTTCTCCTGGCTGCTATGGGGTGGCCAGGGGGGTGGTCTGTGTGGCTGGACTAGGGTCTCGGGTCTCAGGAGCCAAGCAGGAGGAGGGCAGACTAGTATGGGTTAGAAGGCAAAGCACACTCACCCTGTCTTTGTCTTATTTCATTGTTGTGTTGTTTCTCATCTGCTCTACCCACACTGGAATGTGAGCTCCACACAGACGGAAGTCTTGTCTGTCTCACTCACTCACCGCTATAGCCCCAAGCTTGTAACAATGACTGGTGTAGAGAAAGCACTTGGCAAAATAAATATTTGTGAATGAAAGAATAGCATGTAAGAGCTATATCCCATCTCTCTCTCTGACCCTGAGTCAGAGAGGCAAGATCAGGCCTGGAACTGAGTCAAATCAGGAAGCAAGAGGAAGCCAGATCGGGGAAGAGCAGAACCCCAGATCCAGCCAGACCCAGGTCCTGGCCTGGCTCTGGCACCTGTAGGGCATGTTGCTGGACCACCCTGAGTCTCAGCTCCCTCATTTTTGAAACAGGGATCATACCACATACTTTATGCTCTTGGGCGAGGATAAATGAGAATTAAATGTGGAAAACTGACACACTGTAAGTGCCCTCCTCCCTAGAGACCCCTCCTCTCTGCCCTTGTATGCTTTGTAAGGGAGGAAATTGCTTTAACCAGATGGTGGGGATCGAAGAGTCTGTCCCCTGGTGTATATTTTAGGAGAGCAGCCTGTGAAGGACAATGCCTGACCCACGTCAGGAAGTGGAGCACCAGTGATAGAAAGGCTAGGCGATGACATGTTCCAGGGCAGCAGAAGGTCTCATGCTGCAACCCCCAGCATGTCGAGCTTGCAGCTAGGAGTGGGGCCACTCCGGTGTCACCTCTGCTTCTGGCAAGGGGATGAAAAGCAATACAGAGCAGGCAATTTGAAAAAAAGAATTTTATTAGCTTCATGAGAAACAGCTGCCACGAGTCAAGACAAAGATGGTGACAGTTCTGGTGGCTTTCAACCAATGGCCTGGGAAAAGCCCACCTGTGCTCTTTATCTCCTTAGTCCAGGGTCTAAGTCAGGGTCCCAAGAACACCCAGCCCTCTTGCCCCCTTGGTGCTGGTACAGATGTGGGCAATGGATTCTCGTTAGATCATAGGTTCTCCTGCTTTGTGGATATCTCACTAAACAGGAAAATGAATCAAATTAACATTCTAGGCATTCAGATCAAGACTGAGCTGGCCTACCAGCCTCTGTTCTGGAACAGCAAGGATCAGCACAACATTCTGAACTGCCAATCAGAAAATCAACATTCTGGAGGGCCGCCCAGAATTCCAGAATGCAAAATAAGAATCCCCTACCTTTCTAGATGATTTCGTCAGGAGCTCCACATTTTAGAATGCATATGTCCCAAGTCAACCAGAAATGTGATATTCTAGGTTGTTAGCCAGGAACCCCATGTTCTGGCATGCCAAAGAAGAATCCCTCCTAACACTCTAAATGGTCCACCAGGAATTCAGCATTCTAGAATAACAACAAGACCACGATATTCCAGGTAATGGGTGAGAGACACAAAGTTCTAAAGGTCCACCTTGATACTCTCAATGACAAACCAAAGACCCAACTTTTGAGACTATCAACCCCGGTCTCAGCATTCTGGGATGATGAACACAAAATCCACCCTCCAGCTGCTGCTCTGCCCCTTCAGAGCTCTGTGGACGGCCGCTCCACGCCAGGCCCATCATCCTGGTGGGGGTCAGGCACGTGGAAAGAAACATAGGGACAAGTCTTGGTGTTGAGGCAGACCAGCTTCTTCAGTGTAGCTGTCTTGACCATATTGAAGCCCATCTCACCACCAAAGGTGCTCGGCTTCCAGTACTCTGGAGAGCAGATGGGATTCCCTAGGAGGCCCTTGAGGGAAAAGGGAGCCCCAATTTCTATCATACTCTCCCCAAAGATGGAGTTGGGATGGCACTTCTCCAGAAGCAGCCCTGGGTAGAACTCCAAGGCATCGATGTCTCCATACAGCTCCTCCAACTCTGCTGCAATCTCCGTCTCCCCTAAAAGAAGGGGAAGCTAGAGTCAGAGACATGGCACTGTTAAGGTCAATGTGGAGAGAGAAGCTTCTAGGCCTACCTTTTTCTGGGGAGAATATGGGACTTAAGGAGAACAATTGAATGATTGATCACATGCCCTAACATCCGGCCTGGCTGAATGACCCTTCTCCAGGGCTGATCTAGGGAAGAAATGTGCTGCTAAAGAAGACACGGAGGGCCTGGATCAGCCACCAGACAGCATGTGACCTGAAACAACTCATCTCTCTTCTCGGTGACCTGACTGCCTGGTGGTGACAACAGGGACACACTATTCATCTTGCTTCAGGCAGATTTCAAGAAGGAAAGCTGGTTCAAGTCCCTTCCTTCTGCTGGGACTCAGAGATATCATGTAACCTGTCCAAGCTCACAGAGAGATTTAGTTACAGCATCCTTTTCCCCCTCTGGACTGTCACGGGAGATTAAAGAGTGACCAAATTATGGGAAACTCATTTCCCGCTCAGTGAGACCCACATGTTGACAGACAGTGACCAAAGGGGACAGACACAGAGCTTCCCTACCCATTTCCTCCAACCCACCCTCTATAAGGCACTAGGACTCAGGTCACATTATACCCTGCTCAAACCCTTCCATGGTTTGCAACAAGGATTCCCAAACTCTTGGCTGCCCAACAGCTGGAATCTTCTTTGAAAAGAAAAGAACATAGTATATATATTATACACAGACACCTACATGACTCTTGGGCACCATGCAGGCCTACAGAATCAGAACCTCAGGGGCAGAGATCTGGGATTTGCTATTTCTAATCAGTTTTCGAATGATTCTTAGGCAGCTGGTCCATAAGTATGTATTTAGGAACCACTAGGTAGAATAAAACCCAAATCCTTTCACATAGAATCCACAGTTGGGCGCCAAGTGCCCATCCCCACCCCCACCCTCCCCACACAGAAGCACCTTGCTCCAGCCATACCCACCACTGTTCTCCCCAACAGGCTCATTCCTTATGACCTCTGTACCTTTGTACTTTCTGTTCTTCCTAGAATCCTTTCCCCCCTATTCTCCACCCAGAAAATCCCTATTTATCTCCTTCAAACCCAGCTGAGAAGTCACTTTCTTTCCCCAACCGGGTCATTTTCTCCCCTCACCGCCCTCATACCAGCCCCCCAAGCATGGCGCTTACACACCTCTCGTGACCCCCGTGGTCACAGCGCTGGGGAGGTATCACCACGCCCCCTCCGGGAACAGCAGCTCACCTGTGAGCTCCTGGAAGGACGTGTAGGGCCTCATGCCAAACCTCTTGCGGTACTCATTGAAGGGCTGCAGCCGCAGCTCTCGGGATTCCTTGATGGCCTCCACAGCCACGTGCAGGACGTGGTGGTCTATGTTTCTGCCCCCGCCAATCTGCCAAGACATAAACATAGCTGCAGTCTGAGAGTAAGGCCACGCTGTGCTGGGGGAGGAGATCGGGTCTGTCCAGGCACAGACAGAACATGGCTGCGCCCAGCAGCCACCATGTTGGGGACCCAGCCCCAGCTCTGCTGCTGTCATGCCTTCTCAGGGACACCCCTGAGTCTTCACATTCTCATCATTAAAGTGGCAGTGGGCCAGGAAGACCTCTCCAGTGGCTCACCGGCCACACTGTTCCCCAACCCTTGGCATCTAGGTGAGAATCCCAACATCCCGATACAGAAGGTTCTGCAACTATTGGGTTCAGCAACTTGGATTCCATAAAAAAAGATGGCCAGCATGGCACCAGCCAGGAGCTCAAGCAGAGGGGAAGGGCATTCTGGCTCTGGAAGTGAAATTTGGAGGGATAGAAGGGCTTCTGAGGCAGCAAAAGAGCAACAAAAGGATGGACGGATATTAGTTTGGGGGGCTGAAATTTTATGGCATTCTCCAAATCCATTCTTACCAAGGAATACAGATGCTTTATCTTTTAAGGGGGTCCTGCTAAAGAGTGTTTTGATGTTGGTTTTCATTCCCTATATCATAGTCAACAAAAATTTAGTAATTAAAAAGTGAACCACTATTCCTTATGTTCCACAAGTAAGTGAAACCATATGATAATTGACTTTCTCTGCTTGACTTATTTCACTCAGCATAATCTCCTCCAGTCCCATCCATGTTGAGGCAAAAGTTGGGTATCCATTGTTTCTGATGGCTGAGTAATAATATTCTATTGTATATATGGGGTGAGCCTAGTGGTGGGTATCAAGGAGGGCACGTATTGCATGGAGCACTGGGTGTTGTACATTAACAATGAATCTTGGAACACTACATCAAAAACTAATGATGTATTTTATGGTGACTAACATAACACAATAAAGATTAAAAAAGAAAAGTGAACCACTATTAACCAACCACCATTAGGAAAGAGAACTTCAGAGCCAGATGGTAGGAACACACAGTATCACGTCACTCCATTCATTCCAGATAAATCCACTCCTGGGAACATAGGTGACTAAGACTCTTGGTTTTCCTTCCTTCTGCCAAGACTCCAGGGTGGGGAGCAGTCATAAACTAGCAGGGAGGGAGCTGAAATCTTGCCATGAAAACCATAGTGTATACACACATAGCTTAAATAAACAGCTCTGCCATTTACAAGATGTGGGACCATTGTGGTTTGATTTGTGGGCCCCCCCCCGAGATATGGTGAAGTCTTAACCCCCAGCACCTGTGAATGTGACCTCATTTGGCAAGAGATGTCATCAAGTGAAGATGAGATCATAGTTCCTTACATGGATCCTGACCCAATAACTGGTGTCCTAATAGAGAAAATGAGACTCAGGGAGACTCCATAGTGGAGTGATGTGTCTAAGAGGATTGCCAGTAGCCAGCAGGAGCTAAGACAATGGCATGGAACAGCTGCTCACCAGGAGCCTTCGGAGAGAGCACAGCCCTGCCCACACCTATTCTAACCTCCAGGAAAGTGAAATAATAAAATAACCTCAGCTTGTGGTCCTTTGTTATGGCAGCCCTGGGAAACTAAGGCAGGGACCTTGGGCAAATTACTTGTTTCAGTTGCATCATATGCAAAAATGGGGAAGGTAAGAGCACCCACCTGATATTGTTGTGGGGAATGAGCCAGATAGAGTACGCAAAGCAGTTAGCACAGTGTTGGTCCCACGGCAACCCCTAAGATGGCAGCCATGTGTGGCGATCATCAGGGGAGGCCCTGTTTTGTCACTTCTCATGCTCTCTTGAACATCCTGAGAGCCGACACATTTCTGTCGCCCTTCTGTCTTGGGCCAAGTACGACACCGGGACTTTTCACACAGCGTAATGGCTGTTCCTTGAAAATGCCCATACAGTCCAACACAAATCTACCATCTCTGTTCATGTCTGTGCCCCCACGGAGAACAGAGGCCATAAACCAGCCAGCAGCTGCCCACTGGTAGCAGCACATGCTAATTCCAGTCAAATTACCAGTGGCAAACCTAAATCCATGTGGTGCCACAGTGTCATGATAGTAGGGCTTGGGAACAAGGATCAGAGAGAAGCAGGGGTGAGGGGAGCTGAGACAGAGGAGACAGTGGCTTCGAAGCATGGGGGAGGGGAGATTTAGGAAGGAGCTGTTTAGAAATTCCAGGGAAAGGGCTCTTTTCATTTGCTAGGGCGGCCATAACAAAATATCACAGCCTGGGTGGCCTAAACAATGGAAATTTATTTCATCACAGTCTGGAAGCCAGAAGTCCAAGATCAAGGTGTCAGCAAGGGGGAGTTTCATTCTGAGATCTCTATCCTTGGCTCATTAGTGGCCCTCTTCTCCCTAAGTCTTCCCACTCTGCACATCTATACCCTAATCTCCTCTTATAAGGACACCAGTCATTGTAGGCGCCCACCCTCGGACCTCATTTAACTGTAATCACCTCTACAAAGGCCCTGTCTCCAAATATGTCATATTCTGAGGCACTGGTTGTTAAGACTTCAAACATAGAGTAGGGGGTGGGGACAATTCAGTCCATAACAGAGGCCTGTAATTCAATAAAGACCTACTGTGTGAAGACACTTTCACACGTATTACCAAACCCTGAATGTCTTCATGGTCCTCAAATTGCCATGCCCTCTGACCTCCAGGCCCTCGCCACGCTATCCCCTCCCCCAGAGCACGATCATCCCCAGTCATCGACACTACCGCTTTCCCTGGGAGAGCTCTATCCACCCTTTGGATCTCTGCTCAGACCTCACTTCCTTATCTACAGCTCTCAACTCTGGAACCCAAGCCTCCTCCCCAAGTACCCAGAGCCCCGATGGCTCTCTGGACTGTGGCTCTCCATGTGCCCTCATAATTCTGATAATATCAGAAAAGCACCTGGCCCAGCGCCTGACATAGAGCAAGTGCTCCCATGATGTTAGCTGTTGTGGGACTACAGTTCCTCCCCAGGGTGTCAGTGCCAAAGGGACAAGGACCCTAGAACCACGTCGGATCTTGCTTGACACTCTATCCCCAGCACCTGGTACAGAGGAATGGAGAAAAGAACAAGAGGAGTAAAGGAACAGAGGAAGGAGCATCAGAGGCTACCAGCCCCACGGAACGGAGAAGAACACTGGGATTGGGTCCAGGTCTGTCCCGTCCCCACGCCCACCTGCCCTCCCCACACTCCGCAGAGGCTCACCCGGCCAGCGCTCTGGCGAGAGAAGGCGTCCACCAGGGCCTCGACCCCATAGTCCACGAGCATGGAGGTGTTGAACAGGAACTGCTCGTAGCTGTACTCCTGGGGGCCCACCTGGAAGGAGTCGGGCATGAGCGGGTGCCAGTGGTAGAGCTGGTTGAACTCCATGGCGATGCGGTTGCGGTACTGGAACTGGGAGCTGAACAGCAGTTCCGGGTCAAACTTCAGCCGCAGGAAGTAGCCGCTCAACTGTTGCACGTACTCCTCAATCACAATCTTGATGGTCTCCCCTGGGAGGGAGGATTGGGACACGTGTCAGGGACCGTGTCACAGGGACCGGGCCACTGTATGTTCTTACATATCAGAATTCTCAGGAATAGCTTTTCCCCTGCCCTCCCGGTAACCAGCTACAGCACAAAGAGCCAGGGAAGAAACAGACCAACATTCCGTAACAGAATGAAAACGGGTTGTCTAGTTAGGAAAAGAAACTGGTGCTTTCAGCCAATTAGCTCTGAGACGAACTGACTTCTGGCAAATTGATCTGGAGCCATGAGACTTGCCATCAGCAAGGTCCAGAGCCTGGTGTCACCATTTCCAGCCGCCCCTCCCCGCCCCCGCCAAGCCTGGGCTGTGTCACCTCATCTGTCTGAACCTCACCTTCCTGCTCTGTACAATGTGTGTGACGACACTATGGTTGAGGCCGTTGGGAAGAGTGGACAGCAGCTGCTTGGCCCAGGGCCCGGCATAATTGGGAGTATGACCACATGCAAGCGGAAAGGAGGAGCGCTAAGTGTAGGCGTGTGGACCCCTCTCCAGCTCAGGAAGGAGCTCCCAGCGCAGCCAGGGCCTGTCTCAAATCTCCCTCTGCTGAGCAGCCTTGGAGAGTTCACTGAACCTCTCTGAATCTTAATTTTCGCAACAAGGGCAATCGTATCTGATTAGTAAGGCTGTTGGGGAGAATTAACCAAAGCCCTGGATATATAGGTTCATCCCCTTTGGCCACAGTTTCCACTCCAGGCTATATGCCGGACAGTCTCCAGCCACAGCCTTGCCCTCTCTGATCAAAGTCTCTGAAATGCTGGGGCTTCAGAACCAGCCCCTTCTCCTTCCTCAGGCTGTTCCTATCTCTGATGCCTGGCTCATCCAGGCTCTAGTGAATCAGGCAATATAATTGGGACCAGCCATGCCCAGTGATGCCCAGGGGCAGGGGAAAGGGATCACTGGTGACTCAGAATGAACATGGTCTGGCCAGGAGTGTCAGAGACCAAGCTCCCAGGCAGGAAACCATCTGACATTTTAGGCTGCAGACTCGCCCCCGTAGGGGACACAAAAATATCCTGCCCCTGAGTCACCCAGAAGCTCCAAACTTTGAGAAGACAGACACAGGCAGGGCAGAAACATAAGGCTTCCTGAAGGTGGACCGGCTGGAGTCTGACATGCACAAGCTGGGGATGTCGCTGTGTGCCCCTGGGGCAGGAGACGGGGAAACAGAGTGGGGTGCCTGATCAACTCTGCGGCAAGTCACTCCGCTAATGATGAACCATCACGGCCACCCATTCTCCGAAGGCCTCCTACATGCTCAGTGCTTGTCAGATCCCAACAAATCCTTACAACCTTCATTATACCTAATATCCAGACTTGGAAACTGAGGCTCACGCAGCAGAAGGGGCCTGGTCAAGATCTAATTGCTAGAAAAGCAGAGGAGCCTGGGTCCTAATCCCAGCTCTCTCTCCTCCCCAGCCCCTGAGCACCTGCTCTTCGGGACAGAGGGCATGACCTTCCAGGACAGGCATGGGCTCGAGTCCTCACCGATGAGGATGAGGCGGGCCGTCTGGAAGAGTTGCTCATCAGGCCAGGTGGGGTGCTCGGCCTTCAGCAGGTCACACACGCGGTTGTGTTCACGCAGCCAGATCGTGGCATAGAGCATGAGCCCGGGAAGCAGCCCAAACACCTCCTGGCCCACAGCCATCTGGCTCTGGGGCGGAATGCCCCGTGGGTAGTGCATCAGCACAGGCGCCTCCTCCACCGATGGCGGGTACATCTCTCCATCCAGCACCTGTGGGACGGGGCCACCTGACAACCTGCAGACAGGGTGCGTGTGCAGGCGACCTGCACCTGCCGCTGGCACCCTCCCTACTTACAGCTCCCGGAACACCCAGAGCAACTGCCCAGCCTCCCTAACCAAGATGGTCTGATTCTGATTCTAGTTCCTAAGTCTTTCTTAGGACGTTAGGACGGGTCCCTTTCCCTCGATCCCACTGCCCCACCCACGTCTCACCCACCCTCCCCTCCATGCTGACCCCTCTCGGCAGTGGCTCCCTCTGTCGACCCTTGCCCCGCAGGCAGTCCAGTCCCAGGACCGCAGCCAGAGGAATCCTTTCAAAAACCCAAAGTTAGTCTCATGCCCTGGCTTTAAACCCTTCTAAGTCCTCTCTCTGCCCTTGGCTGAAATCCTAAACATGCCCCACAGGTGTTCTCCACCCTCACCAGCATTCATTCAGGGGCCACGCTCCTGAATGAGAAGAGCTCCTGCTCTTCTCCAACTCCAGGCACTGACCGCCTGGAAACCCCTTTTCCCCCTCCTGGCCTCCTGAACTCCGCCCCATCCTTCCTTCCCGCTGCTCTTGCTTTATCTGACCTTCCGACTGCCCCAATCTCTGATCACTCTCGTGGCTTCTCCCTAGTGTGTGAGAAGTCTCCAAATATGGCAGCTTTTTCATTTGGGAAGGGGGGGAACAACATGCCAAGAACCGTTCTTTGCCTTAAAGGTTCAGCTGTGCCCTTTTTGCTCGGGCTTTGCATTGTTTAGATTTGTGTGGCCCAATATGGTCTCCGTTAGTCACGCAGAGCTGCTGAGCCCTAGAAAGGTGTGGGTGTGAGTGAAGATCTTAATCTGCAACTTTACTTAATGTAGATTTCAGTCTTTAAAACCGAGCCTTCAGCAGCTGGAAAACCATCAACTGTGCTCAGAACAACCTGGGCACATGAATCTACTTTTCGGCTGTAACTTTATGAAATCCACAGATCGGATATCTCCGATGAAGAGTTGGAAACTTTTTCAACTGAAATGTGCTGTGACTATAAAATATAGGTCAGATTTTGAAGATCTAGCATGGAAAAAAAAAAGTGAGATTATTGTATTAATGATTCCTGTATTGATTCCACATTGAAATGATCATCTTCTGGCTATACATGGGGTTAAATAAAATATATTACTGAAATCAATTTCACCTGTTTCTTTTTACCTTTTTTAAGGTGGTCACCAGCGAAATTTTAATGACCTATGTTGTTCCCGTTGTGTTTCTAGTGCTAGCGCAGACAGAAGCTGGCACCCTGGTGTTTGGGTGAGGCTCCTGATGGGCCTGAAGGTCAGGGCCCATTAACTGTCATGGTCACTGCTCAGACACCTGCGCCAGGCGCATGATAGTATCCAAATGATATGGTGGGAAAATTCAGTGTATATCTGCAGAGGGCAACGGTCCCTCTCCTACCAAGGCCCAAATCTACCTCCCAGGATAACATGAGAGGTCATGTCTTCTCCTGCCTGGCACCTTCTTCCAGGGTTCACACCTCCAGCTCCTGCAACTGGCCTCCTAGGCCACCACTCAGGGCCCCCGACAGCCCCTGCCAGGGAAGACCACAGGAGGCCTCCCCCACCACCCGTCCACAAGCCCAGCGCTACCTGGTACTTGAGTTTCCCATCCTTAAAGAGCCGCAGCTGATACTGACGTTCAAGGTTGTCCCCATAAATGTGGCCAAGATCTACCTGAGGAGAGAAAGAGAGTCCACTCAGATCACCAGGTGCTACCTCAGCAGCAATGACCTGCACATGCTAAGTTAGGTCCAGAGAGGTCCTGAGCCCCTCCTAGGTACTCACCCCATGGCCCAAGGCCTTGGTGAAGCCAGGACCCATCTTGCCAGAAGTTTTGAAGAACTGATGGGTGAAGTGTTGTGCAAAGAAGGCGAACATGAGGTTGGTGCCTTGGGGGTCAGGTATGAACTTCCTCCTGAGCAGGAAGCGATGGCCCAGGAGCTGGGCATCTGGCAACTCCTTCTTCCCTGGTTGGGGAGGTGGGAAGGGGCAGTAGCTGCCTCCTGCCTCAATCTCCCCACCCCAGGGCCTTCTGGGCTTACCGGACCAAACCGGTCTACACAGGAATCCCAGAACAGCCTTCCCTCCTACCGGATGGCCCCTTGCACCTTCTCTACCAAAAGACCCTAGAAGTATTTACAGGTGAAACAGCATGATATTAGGAATTGGCTTCAAAATACTCCATAAAAAGTAAGAGGGGTAGATGAAATAAGATAGGCAAATTATGGGTATGTGTGGAAGAGAGGGAAACATCTCAACTTCCGTGCGTGTTTGCAACTTTGAAAAAGTTAACCAAAAAGAAAGGAGAAAGAAAAGTAAGTAAACCAAGAAGGAAGGAATGAACAGAGGAATGGAGGAAGGAACAAACTTGGACTCCCTGGCCCTTGAGCAAAGGTAGCCTATGTTTGAGACCGGGTAGCCACCTGCTGACTGTGTGAACATGAAGAATTCATTTCATGTCTCTGAGCTTCCAAGTCTTCATCTGTAAAATAGGGCAAATGATACCTATTTTATGTAGTAGTTTGAGGAGTGCATGAGATAGTGTGAACATGACTGAGAACTGATGAGATAGGGTCTTATAAATCTGCGAACTTCCAAACTTTTTCTGTAAAAAGCCAGAGAGTCAATATTTTAGGCTTTGCCAGCATATGATCTCTGTTCCCTTCTACCCTGATTTGCTGTTTTAGCAGGAAAACAGTCCTAGATGAGACCTAAACAAATGAGTGTACGAAGTTCTAATAAAACTTTATTCATGAAACAGGGAATGGACTGGACTTGGGCTGTGGGCTGGAGTTCGCCAGCCTATTTTAAAAGATCCCAGTCTTTCTGTCTGGGGTAGAAACAACAGGTCATCTTGAAACAGGTGTTTGTCATCATGAGGATAAGTATTAAGAGCCTTCCCTGAGGGGCACCTGGGTGGTTCAGTGGGTTAAAGCCTCTGCCTTTGACTCAGGTCATGATCACATGGTCCTGGAATCGAGTCCCGAATCTGGCTCTCTGCTCAGAAGGGAGCCTGCTTCCTCCTCTCTCTCTCTCTCTCTCTCTGCCTCTGCCTATTTGTGATCTCTCTCTCTGTCAAATAAATAAATAATATCTTTAAAAAAAAAAAAAAAAGAGCCTTCCTTGGGGCGCCTGGCTGGCTCCAGTCAGTTAAGCATCTGCCTTTGGCTCAGGTCATGATCTTGAGGTCCTGGGATCGAGCCCCATGTCGGGCTCCCTGCTCAGCAGGGAGTCTGCTTCTCCCTCTCTCTCTACCCCTCCCCCACCACTTATGCTCATTGTCATTCACACTTTCTCTCTCAAATAAGTAAATAAAATTCTCTTTTTTTTAGATTTTATTTATTTATTATTTTATTTATTTATTATTATATTATATATAATATTATATAATATATAATATTTTATTTATTTATTTATTTATTTATTGACAGAGAGACACAGTGAGAGAGGGAACACAAGCAGGGGGAGTGGGAGAGGGAGAAGCAGGCTTCCCGCTGAATAGAGAGCCCAGTGCAGGGTTCAATTCCAGGAGGCTGGGATCATGACTTGAGCCAAAGGCAGTCGCTTAACGACTGAGTCACTCAGGCACCACAATAAATAAAATCTTTATAAAAACAACAAAAAAAGGCTTCCTTCCTTAATTTTGGCAATGTCAGATGAGTCAGTATGCAATGGTCACAAGGAAAGGAATAATTGAATTTATGTGTTTTGGTAAAGACATCCTTTCATAATACCTCAAGTGAGGCCCAATGTTGAAGGTTCAAGATCAAAAGAACCTCTCCGGATTGAGATGGCTGACTGCTTTCCTCTGGCAGGCAAGGAGCTCAAGCACCCAGAGGAAACTCACCAGAGGGTAAATTGGAGGGAGTGGTCTGCACCATATAATCTGGAATCATCACTCAGATTGACAGTGAGCTAGGACTGGTTCCTGAAAAGTGTGGCAGAGTCCAGAAACTCTGCAAGACCCAGCTATCTGGTAGGTATAGTCGGTAAACATACGAGTGCAAACCACCAGAAGAGTGCCTCTGAGACCCAACGAAGGACTTCAGTACATATATGCCAGGTTCTGCGCCAGCAAAAATGCGCAACCACAGGGCTGCGGGGGACAGGTGTTCAACAGCGACACCATGTGGCAGGAAGCGATGGCAGTGGCGGACCCATGTCTCTTTTGTCCCCTCTATACTTGAAGCAGATTTCATGCCTCTGAACTGAGTTAAACCCCTGGGTTTGGGGGCGATCAAGATGGTGTAGGAAGAAGGACTTAATAGGAAGGACTCCTGACAATGAGACCAAGTGGGCTCTTAGGCAACTAAAGGAAAAACCTCTGACTTTATGTGTAAGCTACACTGGTGAAGCAGGGCAAGAGATTTACATCAGTAAAAAACCAAACAGGGAGTTAGCACCCAACAATTGGCACATTATTCCTTCCTTCCTCACCCCCATTCTGGCAGGATCCCGCTGATTCAGGAGACAAGTTTCAAGCAAAGAAGCACCCTGGAAATACGGAAGCAGTAGTCTGACTGTGCTCTGACTTTCTAGATGACATCAGCAAGAGTCTCCACCACCCTTTCCTGTCCTCATTCCCCAGCCCTGTCCTTGTCTGTGGTTCTGGATAAGTCATATGCCTTGCCTTGGTCCACCCATCTGGGAAATGGGTCAATAATCGGTCTTGCACCCGTTTTTTTCCCAAAAAGAACAGAGTCTCTCCCGTGACCCCTAGACCCAGCCTCTAACCCCGTCTCCATTACCTTTGGTCCCCATTGGCGTGGGGCAGTCTTGGGGCACAGAGGGCAGTACACGCGTGTAATAGCTCACATTGGAGAAGGACTCCCAGCTGATGTAGTCATGCGCTATGTTGTAGGTGGGGGGGCTGGGGATAAGGTTGGAACGCGCTGCAGAGGGCGAAAACAGTGGTGACAAGGGGATTCCTATCTCCAGTTCTCCCCCGCCCTTCCCTGCCTCGTCTTGAGTTGGGCTTGTTGAATTTGGCATCATAGTCTCCCCACCCACTGTCCTTATCGAACGCTAAGAATTCCAAGTGCTGGCAGGACTTCCTGCTCCCCAGATCCGGGGGGCTGTGCTCTCCGCCCACCTGTGAGTACCAGGCGCATGAGTGTATCACGGATGAAGGTGGCATTGATGAACTCCCAGAACCAGCGCCCGTGCGTCAGCAGGAAGTGGAGGAAAGAGGGGCTGGGTCGCAGCCAATTCCGAAGCCAGGTCCACAGCTCGGCTGCAGGGGCAGTGGGAACCACTCAGGCGGGGCCTCCTGGCAGGACCAGAAGGAGCCGGGGTGGAAGACAGGAACTGGAGACAAGGCCAAGATGGAAGCGGGCAGAACATACAGGGCAGGGCAAAGATGGAAGCTCGGGGGAGATGACAGAGCAGAGCCAGAAGCAGATGTGAGGGCAGAGCCAGGACACGAGGTGGGCCGGGAGGGAGAGCTCTGCTGTGGCTGGGTCAGGGGGAGGGTCAGAAGTCAAAGTCAGGCGAGTAAGGAGGACCGAGCGAAGGCCGGAGGTGAGGGCAGAAATAGGGGGGAGGGGTGTCTCCAGATAAGCCCAGGGGAGCAAGGGGGGCCAGGACAAGAGTGGGGGCAGAAGGCCCGGCTCACGGATGGTGCAGTTGGGGCCAGAATAGCCCGTGCGGGTGCAGTCACACTGGTAGCGGTCAAGGCCGAAGCGGACGCAGATCCCCTGGTGCTGGCATGGGTAGTAACAACAGGGGTTCACTGCAGGGGAGAAGCAGAGATCAGAGATTACGCTAGAGCTACCCCCAAGCCCCGTCCTGCCCCTGATGGGGAAGTGTGGGGCCACAAGTCACAGCTCTGTCCTCACTCACTCAGGGGCCCTCTCTGGACTTCAGGGCTCACCCCAGGGTCCTCTCTGTTCCAGTTATGCACAGGAGGCTCCGGCCCTACCCTGTTTGGGCCCTGCTCTAGTCTCCAGAGGGAAGTTTGGGCCCCCAGGGGAGGTCCCCCCTCCTCCTTGCCACCATCAGAGTTGGGCAGGGGAAGAGTCCAGACCCCAACCGTGACACCAGAGGTTAGCAAACAACTAACAAGATGCTGCAGCCACAGGCTTCTAGAGCGCTCACTTCCGGTCATGTCAGAGCCCAGCACCAAGGGCAGGGTTTGTGGAGTTCAGAAAAGAGATAAGGAAGGCTGGGTTCTCTCACACCAGCCCCTAAGCTCAAGGTACCTGGACACTAGGAGGACGGGGTCGCCCACCTTTCCTCTGTTTTTGCAGAAGTGAGGGAAGAGCAGGAATCTTTATGCCCACTTGCAGATACGGAAACTGAGGCCAGACAAGCAGAACCCCACACAGGTCACCCAGCAAGTCCCACTAGACCAATTTCCCTTCACTTCCTTCCCACCGCCCCCTGACTGGACACTCCAGAGCAAGGAAAGAAGTTTCCCAGATCCCCACAGACAGAGTATGGGTTTGAGGGGAGTCCCAGATGCCTCAGCCCAGCCTTGGCCCATGTCAGAGTGGATTCTGGGCTCTAGGATCTGGAGGAAGGTCAGGGACCAAGGAAACAGGAGAGCTAGGGTTGGAAAAATCTCCTGAGGAGGTGTGTGGAGTTCTGGCATCAACCTTCCTGCCTCCTGGAGAAATCCCCACCAGTAAGTCCCTCTTGGTGTCTAAACAGGTCCTGCTGACCACAGTCCCTTTGCTCAAACCTTCCCTGCTTGAGTGATTCTTCAACAGTAGAGTTAGAGACTTCTCAGAGCTCATTTGGTGTTCATTACAGCTCAGTGAGGGAAACTGAGGCATGGGGAGAGGTGAAGGCTTGACCAAGGACACAGAGCAGAGAAGGGTCTCCTGCAGACCCAGGTCCTCTGGATCCTGGCAGGACCTGATTCCCTGGCCTCACACAGAAAACAACAGACTCCCTTGAGCAAACACATTCCCTCATCTAAACTCAGAACCAATATTACAGGGAACTCCTAGTCTTTGTACAACTGATTACCGGGGACCAAAGGGTAGCAACAGGCAGCAGAAGGGTGCTGTGATAGAGGGCATGACCCCGGGCAGAGACTGACAGCCACATCCCACGCCCCCCACCCCATGCACCCAGGAGTGCCAGAGAGTAAGAAGAGAATCACACAAATCATGCAAATAGTTTTGCTTAAGCCCCGGCCACTCCCCAGGGCCCCACAATGGCATCTCTGTGGAGCCGTGTAGGGTTGCAGGAGGAAAGGGCCGACGGGAAGAGGGCTGGACAGAATAGCCTTATCAAGCTGACACAGGCAGACCCAGCAGACTCGGCCTCCCCTCCCACAGCCACAGGTCCAGAAACGCCAAGGGAGGGGGAGCGGATAATCGCCCCAGCTAGCTCGGGGCTCTGGAACTCTCCTCACTGACTCCTCCTGCCCTGGACGCTCTGCCCACCTGCTTACTTCACCTGCCCAGAAGGCCCCAGAGCCCTCCGCTGCCTGGCTCCCAACCCTGGCACAGGAGGCACTCTGTCACAGATGGATCTGTCCTACACTAAGCAGGCACGAGGCTAAAAGCCCAGCCCTTCTCTTGAGTGTTTCCCCCTTCCTGATTCCAGCGGGGCTCTGCCAAGGTCCTCAAGAGGTGTGGCCCATTCCTGAGCTTCAAAGCCATAAGATCTTCCATCCCTCGCCCAGACCACTGCTCTTCCCTAACAAACCCCTCCTGGGCCATCTGACCCTCCCAGTGAGCTCACACCTTGCTCATGCCTTGGCTCCTCCAGAAAACCTCCCCTGAATGTCTTTTGCCCAGTTCCATGCTCCCACTCACCACCAGGAGGCCCCGGGGAGAGGGGGCCATACCTCCCCCAGTTCCTCCTCCCGCACCTTCCCAGCCCTGGTGGCTGGCTCTGAGGGCTAGCCTGGAGCCTTCCCGCTTCCTGCCCTAGAGCTCTGCCCGGGGCTCCTGCCCACATCCCTCTCTGGCCATGAGAGGCTGTGTCAGATGGAGGCTCCTCCCTCCCAGACCTGCTGTCCAGCTTTCCCTCCCTCCTCCTCCATGATCTTTCCATAAACACCAGCTGCCCGGAGCTGGAAATACTCTCCCCAGTGAGGACAATGGCTGCCACCGGGGTCCCAGGGTGTCCAGGTGGACAAAGAGGAGCCTGAGTGCCTCTTGCCCGGGGTGAGCCTGACCACATTGGGCCATCACAGTTGCCAGGAAATCCGGGGCTCTAGCAACCACTCCACAGCCTTTTATCCCCACTGCCTCCCCCCCACTCCCCTACCCTCCCCCTTCTTCATCTGCCCAGTGCTCCCAGGAGGATGGAGGAGACTCCCTGGGGCACGAAGGAGGAATGTGAGGTTCACTCACAAGAGACCAGCCCCAAGCCCCACAGCTTTGAAGTTGCAGAACCAAGACCTGGACTCCTTTCTCTTTCCCTCTCTTCTTGCCCCGGAGGTTCTCAGGCCCGGATCTGGGGAAGGGATGGCGTTTGCCATCCCCCGCCGCAATGAGAGCTCTGGAACTCCTCACACAGAAAAGCTTCCCTTCGTGCGTGCTTTTCATGTGTGCTTTCATGCCAGCTCAGTGGTGGGCTCAGCGGAGGGCGCCCTGTGTAATAAACGATCCAGAAAGAGAACGGGGGAGACACAGGCTCCAAACCCACCGAGGTCCCAGCACAGGGCCAGGGGCCAAGCGGGTGCTGGGGAAATGGATCAAGAGAGTGGCTGCCCTTTACTGGTTGTCTGTCTTTGGGCAAGTCCCGTCCACTCCCTGGGCCTCATTTTGCCCAAGTATCCCAGAAAGGGGATGGAGCAGGCAGGCTCTAAGATGCCTCCTTTCCTGCCTCCCCTTCTTCTCTACGCTGGGTCAAGCATACCAGTCTCCACATATCTCCATTATTGGCATCACCATGAGTCCCCCACCCTGCTCTCACTGAATCCTCAAGGCACCCCACAGGCAGAGTTAGCTGACCACTCATCCTGCCCATATTCCCACAGATGAGGACTATCTAGTACTGCCTGGTTCCAGAACTTTCTGAGGATTCAAGCAAGGAAACGTGTCCCCCCCCCCCAACCCAGAGTTAGGGCTCTGGGCACCGTGGGGGAACACTATGTCCTTCAGGATGCAGAGGCCCTGGGTAGCAAGAGGCTCAGCTAAAATTCCCTAAGAATAATATTTAGAGAAGCTCAGGCACTTGGCAGCCAAAGAGAGGAAAAAAAAAAAAAAAAAAAAAAAAAAGACCCTGACTAGTCAGGCCTGCGCCCCAGCCCCTACACCCAGCTGGGTCGGCAGGGAGAGGCCAGCCGCCCCCACACCAGGCCCCAAGAGCTGGGCTCACAGCTCGAAGAGGCTGCGGGAGAGGAAGCCCTGTCCGGGCCCTCAGACCCAGCTGGGGCTGCAGAGACGAGGGCAGCGGGCCGCAGGGAAGCCTGGAACAGCCCAGGGTCCGCCACCGTGTGCCGGGGCTAACTGCCTCATGTCCCTCTTGCTGGCACAGAGCTCTGATTGCCAGGTCGTGCCATCTCCCTAGCCCAGGAGAGAACACTAAGCCAAGTCCAGGTGCTGGGTGAACTTGAGCATTTAGATGCCCCTGGCACGGCCCTGCCCTCCCAGCCAGACTCAATCTCCTCCCCCCATGAGAAGCAGAAGCGATGTCTTCCCCTGCCTCCTGCCCCCAGGGGAGTCTGCAGCCCTCATCTCCCGGGGGGTCAGCCTCGGCTGTACCTCTGAGGGCACGCACAGGCTCTGGCTTTCCGGGCAGAGGCCCAGGCCTCATGGACCTCAGTTCCCTCACGGACTGGCAGGACAAGTAGAAGCCCTGCATCCAGTTCACCACCGCTCTTCCCCTGGCTCTTGCAGCAGCCCACCCGAAAGCCTGCCTGGCCTCTGGTCTCAGCCCCAAGTCACCCGTCCGACCCACTTACCCTTGGGCCCGAGTCCTGGCTCCTCACCCACATTCAAAGGCCCTCACCAGCCAGCACCTGCCTCTTGTCCTACTGCTCACTATGCTCCCGTCTGCCTCCCCAGGTCCCAGCTTTATTTAGGCTTTAGCTCTGCCATTGCGTCCATCAGAAAGCCCTTACGGAGTCTCAGAGTAAAGCCTCATGGTAAAGTCCCTCTTGCCACCACTCACCACCTCCTTCAGGGTCCAGGGCAGATATCAGCACATTCAGGAAGCCCCCCTGGGTTCCTCACACGGGATAGGGACCTGCTTTCTCCCCCGAGCCTCACACACCCCTGTGTGTCCCTCAGTCATGGCCCTGACCCCCTCGGAGGACAGTCTGTTGGCGTTTCAAACTCCCCGGGAGATGGTGGGCCCCTCCCAGCTCCCTGCCTCCAGCTCCAGCCAAAATCTTAAATCAAGCCCTTGGGAATGTTTGTGAAGTGAAAAGAATAATTCCATTTAAACATTTATGATATAAAGATAAGTCAAAAAGACAAAAACAAAACGGCACAGACCTTGCTGGGCTTGCTGGGCATTTGACGACACAGAGGAAGACAGGTGGGCCAGGCCTTTGTATCCTAGGGGGTGGGGGGAATGGGCGAGGTTGGGGGGCTGGATGGGGCCGCAGAGGAAGTGGTATGCCAATCTAGGGGCTGACAGTCCAGCCACTGGGGCAGCCTGATCAGCCCCTGGCTCTGCTGCTGGAGGTCTCAAATACCTGAGCTCTCTCCCCTCTGGGCCTCAGCTCTCCCTTCTGTAGAATGGGTCGGACACATCTCCCTGGCGGGACTGCTGGAACCACCACAAAGTGGAGGTCCATAACTGGGCTTTGTAAACTGAAAAGTGCGGCCACACGAGCCCTCTTTGTCTCCTTCCCACTTACTGGGCCTTTGCTCCTAGGCAAACTCTGGAGCACCCTCCACCCTCTTCCTGGCCTCCCCAAACGCTACGCACTCCAACGCTTTCCGCTAGGAAACCTGGTCTGATCCACAGTCCACGCAGACCTCTTTCTCCTCTCCTCTCCTCTGAGCCCCAGATCTCTACCGCATCAGGAGAGAAAGCTCAGACTCCTCTTTCCACCCCCACCCCTGTCCTCTCTTGCCCCCATTTCACAGATGGGAATGGACACCCAGAGGGGGACGGCTCATACAGCTAGGTTGGTGGAGGAAGCTGCGTCCAGGCCTTACACACCTGCATGCGTGCGCGTGCGCACACACACACACATACACACACATACACACACCAGCCGTAAGCTAGGGGAGAGAGACTGGCTGAGATGGAGCTGAATTCCCTCACCAGGAACCTGGCACATGCATGGTGGGGGGCAGGAGAGGTGGACTTTTACAGGATCTGACTTTCCCCATCATCTTCTGGGTGATGAAACCAGGGTCCACCCAGGGAAGTGGCACAGGGGAGTGGGGGGGGGGGGGCACTCTGTGGAAAGACCTTGCAAAGTACCTAGAGTAAGACAGATTCAAGTTCAAACCCTCAGCCCACCATCTGCTGTAGGAGCTAGAGAAAATAATGGCGCCTCCCTGAGCCTAAATGACCTGTCCTTGGGGGACCTCATAGCAGAGGATTTAAACCTCAGGGAAGCAACCCAGATCTGTAAATGTATTTCCACCTCCATTCTTTGCCAGAAGGGCTGGTGTACCCAGGACCCTCACCAAGAGAGGTCTTCTCCCTTGGGGCTGAGAATCTCCATGGAGCCCCAGAAAGTTAGAGGCTGGAGAGAGAGAACTTGCCAGCGGGCTTTCCTCCTGGTGCCTGCTGCTTCCTGGGAAAGAGGCCCTCCGACCCCGCAGAAAACAGCTGGGTTGTTGGGGCGGGGGTTGGACAGCTAGGGGCCCAGAACAGGTGAGGGGGCTGGAGAGGGGCTGTCCCTTCTCACGCCGGGCAAGAGATCCCAGTCTGCACTTTCCCCTCAAAAAACTCCTGTAGCGCCCTAGCCAAAGCCACACACCAGGGCGACGGGATGGGGGTGGGGGTCGTATTCAGAGAGCCCCTCTCCGACCGGCAGCCTCAGCGCCCTCCCCCATCCCAGGCACCTAGAGCTGAAAGGGGAAGCTGGGCCGGCCCCAGGGGAGAACAGGGGGAGGGGCCAGGCAAAGGCGCAGGACTGGGGGCTTCCCCGGGGGAGCCAGGAGAGAGCCGCCTACCCGGCGTCTGGGGGTCCACGGGCAGGACTTGGGGCGGCGGCAGCAGCAGCAGCAGGAGCAGCGGGAACCGGAGCAGGCGACTCCTCCCTGCAGAGTGAGAGAGGTTAGGGCTGAGCCTTGCATTCGAAGCTCCACCAGGAAGCAAAGAGGATTCCCGGGGGCCTCAGGGTCCGACTCACGGCTCATAGTTTGAGGAGGCTGATGCGTGTGGGATGCGGACGGCTGGCTCCTGGGGTGCGTCTCTGCCCGGGAGCTCTGGCCCGTCCCGCCCCCCTCCCCATTCCCTGGCTCCACCTCTCCAGCCAGCTGTCACCTCCGCGCCCGACACCGCCCACTTCCTCCGCTCCCGCCCTAGCCACAATATTTTATTAATTTTTCTGATTGCAACTAAAGCGGTTTTTCACCCGAGATCCTTGAGGCACTTGAGCCTTTGAAGCCCCGTGATGCCAGAATTGTGTCCATTTCGGTAGATAGGAAACTGAGGCCCAGAGATTCCGTGCAAGGCTGAGGTCACCCAAGGCTTCAAGGCAGAACCGAGAGTATCTCAGGCTGGAAGCGCTGAAAAGAACCACACGCCTTGGCCCCCAGAGAAGAAAGGAGCTCGACTGCTCCTTGTGTCTGGACTGCAAATTGTTTCTGGATGGGAAACCTGCTTCCCCAGGACAGATCTAGGGGGCTCTGCCCTAGAAGGCCACATGTCTGCCTGAACCTCTGCTACCAGAAATGAAGAGCCCAAGCTCCAAGTCCAAGAGACCTGAGCTCAAATTCAGACTCACAGCGTACCAGCTGTGTCACCTGGGACCTGGTGTTTACCCTTTCTGGTCTTCAGTATTCTCATCTGAGAAATGGGGATAATCATAAGGAGCATCTCGGAGGACTGACGTCAGAAGCAGTGAGATCACGCATACAAGTCTACTGATGCAATGGTGGCTTACTGGGAGGCACTGTTTTCATAGATCTCCCAACTCTGATTTCACGGCTGCCACTCTAGCTGGACTCCCATCTACCTGCTGAGTTTCCGGAACACCAGCATCCGGTTCCTCAATTTTATAGCTGGGGCAACAGATCTAGCAGGGGGGAGGAATGGGCTCCAGGTCACCCAGAGTCTCCTGGCCCACGAATTTTCTCCCTTGGTCTCCCCAGCATACTGAACTGTCCTGTGGTCTCCACTTCTGAGTCCTTGTGCCAGTTCCCAGGGTGGGAGGGTGAGAACCACAGGTGCAAGGTGGGAACCATGCCAGGTGGGAAAGGTGAGATGTGCCGGAAAGCCCCTCCTATGTCCCCAGCCGAGGTGTTCCCATGCTCCACTGGGACAAAAGCCAGCTGCCCCAGGGAGACAGAGCAAGCCAGGGCAGACCTGGGGAGGGAGTGGGGCAGAGAGAGGGCCTAGGGCCCTGGGGTGCTGGGACAGGCTTAAGCTTCCCCCCCACACACACACACCCCATCCCCACCCACAGATTCAGGGCCCCCTGGTGAGGAGCCGTAAGTCATGGATGATCAGCAAAAGGGATGGGGTCCGGGTAGAGATTCAGTGGTCCAGGTACCAAAGAAAAGGGGGCTTTCTGGTGCTAAAGGAGAGAAGAGCTTGAATGATACCCATTTCTGCTACTGGGTCCTCCCTCCCTTAAGGCTCTGGGCCCAGCAATTTCCCTGCCTGGCCCTTCTGCTGACTCCTTATTCCCAAGCCAACCTCTAGACTCAAAGGGGAAAGCGCTTGGGTGGCTCTGGCCTTGGGAGAAAGAGGCTGGGAGTCTGGAGACCCGAATTCAAGGCTCCGTTCTTCCAGGGACCAACCTGAGACAAGTCTCTGCCCCTCTCTGGGTGGCCGTTTCCCCGTCTGAACAACACACAGGTCAAATCAGATGGCCTCTGAGAACAGGTCTGGCGTGGAGTGACTGGGTCCTCACTGTGGTCAGACTCTGTGTCTGGGGCTGGAGATATCGAGATGGATGCAATGAAGGGGAGCACAGGGGTGAGACGGTGGGCAGTCCCCCAGGGACAGGGTCCCGCTGATACATGGGGGAGGGGGAAGTGAGAGCTATGGTGGCTGAAGAGGAGTCAGGGCTTGATGACTGATTGGCACCTGAAGGAAAGAGAGGTGCTGGGTGGGGGGGCACCTAGCTTTCTGACTTGGTGCTGGCAGTCACCCCCAGGGAAGAATCAGGGAGGGGGGCAGGCTGGGGGTGATGGTGTTCAAATTTGGACTTGTTCTGTTCAGTCCAGCTGGGCAATGAGCTCCAGCACACAACTGGATACAGAAGAGAGAGGTCCAGGCTGCCCCAAGCCCGGGAAAGCCAACACACAGTGTCCCCTCTCTTTGCCCCTCTAGTCCAAAGCCTGTGGCCTCAACATCAGGGAGTTTTCCTAATACTCAGGATGGTGCTCTTGCCCTGCTTGGGCAAGGCCCAACTCCAGTGTCCCCCTGGCACGCCGCCTCCTCTTTCTGTCCTTCCGGGAAACTCCTGTGCCTTCTCTGCCCACAGCAAGCTTTGCACGCAGCATGCTGGACCGTTTGAACCGCAGAAGGCCTGGTCACTGTCATGTCTCCGGGACCACGCACAGGCTCTGGCCTACTGAAGGTGCCCGCAAATGTTGTTTGATTGAATAAAATAGGAGTGACTGACTGAATGAAAAAATAAAGACCTTCTATAAGTGGGAGAGGGTCCAAGGCCAGGTGCCCGCCAACCCATCCATTGGCGGTGACCACCACCAGAAGAGGAAGGGCCCTACCTCAAGTTTCCCTGTCTTCCCCAGCTGGGCCCATTTGGCCAGCACCCCCAACACTCACAGGGCCAGCTCCACCCACGAGCCCCTCCCAGCTGCAGCAGCACCCTCTTTCCTGTCCCCCACTGGCAATGTGGGTCGGGGTTTCTCCCTCTCTGCCTGCCCCTACCTCTGTCTGGCTCCTGGCAACCCTCCCATAGGCCCTAGATAGGACTTAGATTTCAACGTCCCTGGAGAAGTCTCTCCCCTGCAGGATCCCACCCACTATTTGGAAATCCAGAGCTGACTCTTACCTGAATCACACAGGGACCCAGCCCCGCCCCGCCCTACCTCTGGAGGCAGCTTTCCAGACCCGCAGGAAAAGTTCTAGAATCAAGCCAACAGCTTTCCAAATCCCACCTCCCCCACCCCCATCGAAACTCCTGACCAGCTCTAAGCTCTCAACCTGGGGCAGCTGATGACCCCTCTTGGGTCTCAGTGTCCCCATCTATAAAATGGGGTTAATAATTCTCTTCTTGCAAGAGTTCTTACGAGAAGGAAATAAGGCAGTCTGTGCGAGTGTGCCCAACCTCCTGTAGGAGCTAAATGGAAGTGATTTACCTGCTCCCCGTCTCTTTCCCCACGGGAGCTGGAGGGTTTCATTCAAACTCCTTCTCTTCCTTTGTACCTAATTTACCAGTGCCAGGCCAGGGCTGGGCACTGGCAGTAGTAATAAAAACAGCTGGTATTTCTCGAGTACCTACGGCGCAGCAGGCGGCGAGCTGTGTACCTTGGCTGCACTGTCACATGTCATTTCCTCGACAGCCTTATAGAGGATTATCACCTCCCTTTTACAGACAAGAAACGGAGGCCCAGAAAGCCAAAATGACTTGCCCGAGGTTGCCTAACTAGTAAAGGTTAGGTGTCAAGGGTCCTGTCCCTGTGTTCCAGGAGAGCAGGTACACCGAAGCCGCCCAGAGTTAGCGGGTGTGTGCAGTTAGCGAAGGGGAAGCAGAAATGCACTGCCGGTGGGGGGCTGTTTACCTCCCTCTCACCGAAGCCTTCACAACAGCTCCAAGAGAAAGGGATCATTATCTCCATTGCAAAAGAGGAAATTGAGGCTCAGGGACTTCCCTAGAGCTTATGGTGAGGGGGAGAAGGATAATGAGGAGGGGGAGGAAGGAATTGTCACTGTGTATCAGACATTATGCTGGGGGGTTTGGGCACACGGTCTCCTTTCAAACTTGTAATAGTTCCATGAGATAAGTGTTCTCCTTGTCCCCACTTTTGTAAACGGGGACAGATAATTTGCAAAAGGCCTCAGGCTAGGAAGTGGTCGAGTTGGGCTTGGACCTCTGGTCTGCTTGATGTTGACATCCGCAAGCTTCACTCCCCGCTACACTCCATCCTGGGTTCTCTGGGATCCTAAACCCTGAATCTCTAAAACAAACACCCAAATCCTGGCAGAGGCAGGCCAAGAAGACAGATAAACAAGCAGGAGGTGGGTGAGTGGAGAGTCCCCAAGCTCATCTGGGGAGTTTCCACTGCAAGGTCCCCTGTCCTACTGGCCTCAGCAGTAAGCAGCTGACGCCATCTGATTTCCGATCGGCACAGGATGGTTGAGCGGTCACACCACTGGCATCAAACCAGCCCACCCCCTCCAACCACGTAATCTGCAGAGCATCAGACACCAGCTCCTGAGTTGGAGGCCCAGCTGCCTGGGACTAAGGAGGAGCCGGAGGAACCAAGGTGGGAAAAGAATCACTGTCTTGCTAAGAGTTGGCAGTGCCTCTGGAAGTTGCTGGGGCTGTGAAATGTCAGGCTCCCCGTCCTTCTCCTCCTCCACCACAGCCGAAGGAAGAGGAGCCATTTGCATAGACCTCCTTGGGTGTGTGAAATACTGTCCTAACTCTGCCCAGAAAATTCAGTAGCTCCCGTGGCCCCCAGACCTTAGCCCAGCCTTCAAATCTCATCGTTCCCTGAGCAGCAGGTGCCATAGGGAGACACCTGATAGGGAGATCCAGAAGATTTGGTTTCTAGTAACACAACCCCCTGAACTCACTGTGTGACCTTTGGCAAGTCACTCACCCTCTTGGGCCTCAGTTTCCTTCCTAGTTAAATAAGTCTGTTGAATTAGATGTGCTGGGGATCGGGGGCAAAACTTTTGGAGTCAGACAGAAATAGATTTGGAGCCCAGCTTCGTTATTCTTGCTGTGTGATGGGGAGCCCGGCCTGGGTCATCTCTGAGACTCTTTCCTCAACTGAAAATAAGAACTAAAATAGCATCAATTTCCTGGGGCCACTGTGAGGATAAGACCACTTGGCAAAATTCCAGGCACTCAGGACCAGGCACTTGGTCAATGATCACTCTTGGTGGATCATGATAAATCCAGTTTTATCAGCCTGGTCCCAGGTGCAAAAAACAAACAAACAAACAAACAAAAAACCCGAAACCAAAAACAAAACAAAAAGCCCTATTCTGGATTGTTCTGGACACAAAAAAGGACATAATGGGGAATGGTGGCAGTCAAGTGCTCTCCTCGTGCACCAGCAATGCATGTGGCCACATATGACAACATCCCAAACATGGAAGCTGGAGAGGAGAAGGAGAAGGTTCTTCTGATCATTCGGCTCTGCTCTCCATCAACCCTCAGAATGGGTTGTGTCCTCAGGCCAGGTTCCAGGCAGGAATGCGGTAGAAAGGAGAGACGCACTCCCCCAACACTCCCCCAGAACCTTCCACACCTCTCACCAGAACTCTATCACATGACCTCACTTGGCTGCAAAGGAGAATGGGAAATGGAGTTCTTGGCTTAGGCAGGAACGACAGGATGTTGGAAATGAAGATTGGTCCAGTGAACCTCCAGCACCTGCCAGATGCGGAAGGGTCTCTTTCCAGTGTGGGCTGTGGTCTCTGATGTATGGCTTCTTCGGGAGAACCCCGGAAGAAGTATATGCTGCTGAATCCAAAGATGAACAGACTCTTTTGTCCCCAGGATAGGGTCTGAGAATTACAGGTCTGCAGCAGGTCAGAGCCAGGAGCTGCCCCCTAAGACAAGGTTCAACGCAACCACCTCCTTCCAGTGACAGACTCAGAGACTCAGAACAAAGCAGGGACTTGCCCAAACAGGCTAGGTATCTGTCCTCTTATAAAACGACCAGCCTTGGAACGAGTCACACACAACAGTTGCGCCCCGTTGCAAGGACATCTCATCCTTTGAAAACTGGTACTCAGTAGACTGCAGATTTTAGTGGGCGAGAATATGCACTTCCAAACAAGCCTTCAGTTCTCAGGCAAGAGCCTTAAAAGTGCATTTTCTTGAGCCTTTCAGCTAGAACTGGACTGACTCATCGCTGGCATGGAATGTGTGCTCCTGCTTTTGCACCTCGTTAATAACTCACCGTCACTGAGCTGTACATGGTTTAGGAAAATATTTTCACTTGCATCATCATCTCTTTTGATTCACACAGCAGTCTTTTGATGTTGGTGTTTTTAGCCCTGAATAAGTCAGGGTTATTTCCATTACAAATGACAGAAATCCGATTGCAACTAATTTTGGCAAAAGAAGGGGGAGAGTTGGCTCCCGAGCTAAAAATCTGGGGACAGGTATGGCTACATCCAGGTGTCGGGTTCTTTCTGCCTTTCTCGGTTCTGTCTGTCTCTCTCTCTCTCTCTCTCTCTCTGTCTCCCTGTTTCTCATCATGTTTTCCCCTCTTGTGGGCTTCAGCCTCAGGCAGGTGCTCCCCAAGCCCTCGGGCTGCTCCAGACTTACACAATCCTAGTTCTCCAATCTCACATGAGAAGACAATGAACTTTTGGGACTTCATCAAGATCAAAAGCTTCTGAACAGCAAAGGAAACAGTCAACAAAATGAAGAGGCAACCCATGGAATGGGAGAAGATATTCGAAAATGACACTACAGACGAAGGGCTAATATCCAAGATCTATAAAGAACTCCTCAAACTCAACACACACAAAACAGATAATCACGTCAAAAAATGGGCAGAAGACGTGAACAGAGACTTCTCCAAAGAAGATACATAAATGGCTATCAGGCACATGAAAAAATGTTCATCATCACTAGCCATCAGGGAGATTCAAATCAAAACCACATTGAGATACCACCTTACACCAGGCAGAATGGCCAACATCAACAAGATAGGAAACAACAAGTGTTGGAGAGGATGTGGAGAAAGGGGAATCCTTTTACACTGTTGGTGGGAATGCAAGTTGGTACAACCACTTTGGAAAACAGTGTGGAGATTCCTTTAGAAATTAAAAATCGAGCTTCCCTATGACCCTGCAATTGCACTATTGGGTATTTGCCCCAAAGATACAGATGTAGTGAAAAGAAGGGCCATCTGTACCTACCCCAATGTTCATAACAGCAATGGCCACAGTCACCAAACTGTGGAAAGAATCGAGATGGCCTTCAATGGATGGATGGATAAAGAAGATATGGTCCATACACACAACAGAGTATTATGCCTCCATCAGAAAGGATGAATACCCAACTTTTGTAGCAACATGGACAGGACTGGAAGAGATTATGCTAAGTCAAATAAATCAAGCAGAGAGATTCAATTATCATATGGTTTCACTTACTTGTGGAGCATAAGGAATAATACGGAGGACATTGGGAGATGGAGAAGAGAAGGGAGCTGGGGGAAATTGGAGGGGGAGACAAACCATGAGAGACTGTGGACTCTGAGAAACAAACTGAGGGTTTTGAAGGGGAAGGGGGTGTAGGGTTGGGTGAGCCTGGTGGTGGGTATTATGGAGGGCATATACTGCATGGAGCACTGGATGTGATACATAAACAATGAATTCTGTAACACTGGAAAGGAAAAAAAAAAAAAAAGACACTGCCTCCTTCTCAGACACTTCTGATTGTTCTGGCTCAGCTCAGGTGCCCATCCCTAAGCCACATGGTGTGACCAGGAAGATGGAATATCCTGATTCAGACTGGCCAGTCCTAGACCATGTACCCACGTGAACGGAGAATGGGAGAGAGGTGGTTCCCAAAAGAAAACCAGGGGCTGCTATCAAAAGAAGAGGGAAGGAAGGCAGGGTAGGCAGAAATAATAGCTCTCTGCTTCTCCATTTGACAGCCAAGGAAGCCAAGGCTCAGAGAGGTGAGTGGCTTCTGCCTGAAGCCTCGGGACGGTAGGAAGTGATGGTAGGAAGTCAGACTTCCTTACCTTTGGCTTGAGTCTGGATGAAGAAAAGAGGAAAGAGCTACGTAGGGGAGGGAACTCCTGCCTGTTGGAGCCCAGCAGATAGCAACGCCTCCCCACGAGGGAGGAAGAAGGGTTCTGAGGAATGCTGGTATCGAAAGCTGTTTCTCCTCTATCCTTCCTGGTACTTGCTTGAGCAGGAAAGAATGTTCACTTAACAGTTTCAAGGCATGCCAGACACCGCTGGGCACTTGACATCATTTCTCCGACCATATTTTTTGGAAGTAGAACCCGAGGCTCAGAGAGGTAAAGCAACTTAAACAAGTCACACCGTGTTGCAATGGCAGAGCTGGGAGTCAGTCCAGGCCTGGAATGACTCCAAAGCTTGGGCTCTTTTCCTTAATGCTTTCTCAAGGTGGGGGGACTGTTAATTTTTCTGTGTAGGACTGCCCCTCACAGGGCAAGACGTTTAGCTGGCTAACATTAAGCTCGGTAAGGGCAACAACCTAAAATTACCCCTTGCATTTCCAACGCTCTCCCCTCCCGGAGGCTACCTCTGGCTCTGGAGAGGAATCACCAAACCATGAGGACCGAGTCTGGTTCCTTTTTGTGGACCCCGGGAGCCGACACAGAGGAAATATTTAATGTTTGATGAATGAATGAAACACTCTGTAGTCAAACCGGACTACGTATGAATTCCAGCTCTTACCACTTACTAGCTATATGGCACTGAGCAAGTCATTTAACCCCTAGGTGCCTCAGTTTCCCCCTCTGCAAAATGGGGACAATATTAGTACCCTCCTCACAGCATTGTTGTGAAGATTAAATGAGTCAATGCTTATAAAATGCTTGGCACATTGCCTGATGCTTAATAAGAACTGTATTGGTTTTTTTTTAAACCAATGAGCCAAAAATAATAATAAATGAATGACTATATTTAATATATACACACGCACACAATCAGGAGTTTACAGTTTACAAACACTGTGAGTTTTCTCCTCAGACTGCCTCCATTACCCTGCAAGGGAATGTTACCCACACTTTACAGGAAACCCAGGCTCAGAGAGATGAGGTGACCTGGCTATCGTCTTCTGGTTGTCCAACTGCAGCTCCAGAATTTCAGACTCTGGCTTCTTTGGATCTTGGGTCCCTGCAAATGTCCATTCGTAAGCCAAGAACGAAGGAACCAATGAGGGAGCTGCAGGGACCCCAACTTCTCAGAACACCTTGAAAGAGAAGGGTTGTCTTGACCCCACAGCCACCAAAGACCACTCTCCCCTCCAGCCAACCCAAGGCTCTCTCACCGCGCTGCCCAGTGCTATGTGTGTGTGTGTGAGAGAGAGAGAGAGAGAGAGAGAGACCCACAGGTTTGGGAGGAAAGAGGCTCAGCCATGCGGCCAGAACCACAGGACCACGTGAAAGAACTGGGTGGTGAGTGAGAACTGGTCAGCTGCCTACCCACAGCGGGAGAGAAACAGCAGCTCTGCAGGCGCCCAGAGTCCCCAGGCCCGCTCCCCTCCCCCACCCCCTCTCAGAACAGCAACGGGCTCTCTCTCCTCCGGGCATCTCGCAGCCAGAGCACAGAGGGGCCCTCGCTGCTCTGTGATTTTTCAGATCCACACCACCCATCCTACAAATAATCACGAGATGGCATCTGGGCCAACTTCCAGGCCGGCTGCTAGAGACTTCGGCTCTCACAGAGCTCTCAGCCAGGGAGGTGAGCCTCGGAAGAAGAGAAGAGAAAGGTTGAGGAAGGAGTCTCCTTGCAAGGCCACCCCCCACCCAGATCCTTCAGAGGATCCCAATTCCTAAATTCTGAAGGTCCACAGACCAGCACCTGATCCTGCTTCCTAGCAGAGGCTACAGATGCCATGACCAGCCTTTGACAAACATGGCGTCCCCGGGAGCCCATTCCTTCGGCGTCTCCCCTCCTCACCCTCCCATGACACCCCCATCCCACTCTAGCTCCTCAGGCTTTCTTGCCTCTTTTGCTGCACATCCATGCATTTTAGATGGTCTCTTGCTCCCTTGGCATAAAGGAAAAAATGCAGACTTTAGAGACATACCCACTAGGTCTCCATCACATTAGCTGTGTGACCCTGGCCATGTTGCTTAATTCTGTGGGTCACAATTTCTCCACTACAAAAAGAGGGATCATGTGATGATTTAAAAGTCTGATGGATATGAAAATACTCAGCATATGGCGGGTGTTCAATAAATGCTATATTTCCTTTTCTTGAAGGCTGCCACCGAAGAGTGGGGTTAAGAGACTAACAGGATAAACCTTCTGGCCTCTGCTTTCCCCCTTCATTCTCCTTTTTAAAAATCTTGCCAGGGGTTCACACAAAGAGAACCACTTCTCTTTCTATGGGGCATACACGCGCATGTACACACACACACACACACACACACACACACACAGGAATATTATTCAGCCATAAAAAAGAAAGAATTCCTACCATTTGCAACAACAAACTTGATGACTTATGCTACCTGAGGTAAGTCAGACAGAGAAAGACAAATACTGTCTAATCTCACTTACATGTAGAATCGAAAAAAGCCAAACTCACTGGGGCACCTGGGTGGCTGAGGTCATACTCTCAGGGTCATGAGATCAATCCCTGTGTCAGGGTCTGTGCTGAGCAGGGAGCCTGTTTCTACCCCTTTCCCCTCTAAAAAAAAAAAAAAAAACCCAAACCAAAAAACCAAACTCACAGGGACAGAAAGCAGACTAGTAGTTGCCAGAGGCTGGCAAGTGGGGAAAACAGGTGACAAAGTGTACGAACTTCCAGTTAAAGATAAGTTAGTTCTGAGGATCTGATGTACACTGTGGTAACAACGGTTAGTAACACTGTGTTGTACACTTGAAAGTTGTTAAGAGAGTAGATCTTACATGTTCTCAACACACAGATATAGGAAGTAGGTGAGGTAATGGATGTGTTAACTAACATTCTTGTGGTAAACATTTCACAATGCACAATCTATCAAATCATCATGTTGTACACCTTAAACTTACCAATGTTGTATGTCAAATACATTTCAATCAAGCTGGAAAAAAATTCCATGGGATATTGATTCTCAACAGGAGATGCCCTCACTAGGGAGGCATTTAAGAATCACCTCTAGGTGTTTTTTCAAATCACATACACACACACGCACACAAACAAATGCACACACGCATAAGTACACATTCAATGAGATTTTGGTATTCCATTCTTCTGATGGCAAGATGTAAATCGAAGCCTTAGTGAACCTCCACACCAGAGGAAGTGCAGAGAGGAAAGAGTTTGGGAAACACTGAAATAGATCATTTATATGCCAAACCATCTCAGGCTCACAGATCTGCTTAGATCTCAGCCTGGCATATCTCCCCTCACCAAGTCTCTCCTTGGTATCTCACTTCATTTCCTTCCCTGGCAATATAATTTAGATTATGGTGGATCTGGGTTCCTCTTCACTCCTGTTTGCTTGGAGTCTTTTAACTTTCTTATCCACACCAATCCAACCTAACTGAACTCAACTCAACCCACCACAACTCTCCTAAATTCAACTCAAGTCAACCCAACTCAACTTACTTCCACTTATCCCACCAAATCCAGTTCAATAAAACTCAACTCCACTCAACACAACCCAACTCAGCTTAAGTCTAAGTTCGATTCACGGCAAACTAGCTCAGCTCTGCTCCACTCAACCAAACCCACACCCAACTTCCATTCAATCCAATCAAACTGCATTTTATTCACCCCACCCACTCCTACATGATATAACACAACTCTACTCCACCCGAACCAAACCAACCACACTCAACCCAACCAAACATAATTCAACTCAACCAAACCCATGCCGCCCAGCTCAGTTTTTCTCCCTTTGTATCTCCTTCTTTCCAACACTTAGTATCTGCATTCCAACCCTGACTCACTACCAGATTTCCTATCTGTCCCTAAATAGTCAGACCCAGAGTTAATGCCTCCTTAAAAGAAAGATGGGGAAATTTTGCTTTGGACTTTCCACCTTCTTGCTCTTCTCCCAACCCTAACTGCATCCTCTTGCCTGTAATAACCTTCAGTCATCTCTGATTCCCCACCATTTATCCCTACCCTTTAATGAAGCCCTGGGGCCATGAAGCCTCAGATGCCCCTAGCCTGAGCCACTCTCATCTCTGCACACATTACCCCCAAGGACATGATATCTGGAGAACATTTAGATCGGGGGTGGGGGGGCAGAGGGTTCCAGTCCCGGAGGAAATCCGAAGGTCAGAAGAGTGACCACCAGACCGGGCACAGTGTAGGCAACAGCAGGATCTTGCTTGACCCCCAGGAAGCAGAACGCTCTGCAGCCGTCTTTCCTGCTCACTCTCCTGAACCTCTTTCTAATCCTTTATGGCTGCCCTGTTCCTGTCTTTATCTCTCAGTCTTGGTCTCTGTATCTCCGTATCTCTGTTTCTCACTCTCTCTCTCTCTCTCTCTCTCTGTCCTCCCCGTTATCTCTGCCTCTGTCCGCAGATGGCCTTGTCTCTCCATCTCTGTCTGGAACATGCTCTTCCTCTTTCAATATCTCTCTTACCGCTAACTCCCTCTTCTTGACTCTGTCCCGCTCCATCTCTGTCTCTATTTCTGGTGCAATCAACTTCCGGTTCCGTGCCTTGGCTGGGGAGCTCCTTCTCCTGAACACAGGTGCCTCCATGCCTTCATCCCCTCCACCTGCTCCCTATCAAGGGAGAAGCCGTCATCCCAGGCCATCCGAGGGCCACTCTGGCCCCGGAGCTCAAGCTGCTTCCCCACACAGGAAATCACAATTGTGCCCGCAGAGCTCCAAAGGAGTTCAGGCCAGTCATCTTGTCTTACGGATGAGGATACTGAGCCCCAGACACCACAAGGGGCTTGCCAAAGCTCATTTAGAGTTAATGGAGCAAGAACAAGACACTGTCCACTACAGACCTAAGACTCCGAAGCCAGAGGAGAAAGGTCTGGCTGGGTACCAGCCTGGCTGGGAGGTAGATGGAAGGAAGTGACACCTGTCCCCAGAAGCCACCTGCATGAACAAGGACATTAACTGCCTTCCAAACCATCTCGGAGCAGCACTTCCCTGTCTGTCTTTCTGTCTGTCTCACAGCAACACGTATTCTTCAGGGGAGGGGGAGGGCTGGGCAGGGATGGTGGGTAGGGAAGAAAGGAGACAAGAGCATTCTGGGTGCCCTTCTGGTAAAGTTCGTTCACATTGACCCCGATCCTTCCTGACAATTCTGAGAGCATTAGCAGGAGGCCCTCAAAGGCCAAGGGGAGAGGAGGGAGCCAGGGTTTGACCTCCTGCAACAGAACGTTCTATAGTGAGGAACAGGGCTGGGGGTTTAGTCAAACTACAGCCCCAGTCCAGCCTCTGAGCCCTTGGCTGCAGGCTCCCTGCCCAGCCAGGCACAGCCCCAAGACTGTCTGGGTCTTCATGAAGGTGAACCTTCGGGCCCAGCCACACGCCAGGACTGCATTCCTCCCCAGCCCCACCCGGCCCTGGCCTCCTGGCCGCTTGGGGCGTCAGCAGGAACCAGACCTCCCTGGTGGGTCTGGACCAGGCCCGAAAAAGGGCCCTTATCCAGAAGGAGGCCCCCACAAGCTCCTCCAAAGCCCGTGACTCTGCACATCTCACTGCCCTGGGCCTGCCTCAGCAGCACCGAGTTCCTGGGCTGGCGCCGGCCCGGCCTTCCTCAGAACCCCAGAAGAGCTGAAAATAGAAAAGGAGAAGAGAAGGCTGTGGTCAGTGTGGTGGGCAGAAGAGAACTTGGGGAGGGGAGAGGAACTGGTTCCTAGGCTGCGAGTAGACGCCACCAAGACCAGCCCTGGCCAGACCTCCGGCACCCTCGCATCCCTTCTCTAAGCCCTGGCCTGCCTGCCTCTCTGTCGAAGGGGCCTCTGATCTTGGGCCCAAACCTCCGTGGAACAGATCAGAGGACTGTGGCCCAGAGAGGGAAGGAGGTTGCCTAAGGACAGGTAGCAGGAGAGGGAGCCAGGATCCCGGGCTCCTGGGATCCTGTGATGCTTTAAAGGCCCGGCTCCTTCTCCAGCAGGTGTTCGGGGCACGGTTCTTTCTGGGCCCCGAGCCTGCCCCATCCACCCACAAGGCCAAATTCAAGTAGTTTCCTCCCCGCATGAACTGTCCCACCCCGGGAGTGCCCTGTTCCTCAGAACACATAATGAGGCTTGATTCCCAGCTCCCTGCAGAGGCTTTGGGAAGGCCAGGCCCTCCCAGTTCTTCCTGCCGCTTTTCTGCTGACCTCCGCCTTGGCTGGCTTTTCCTTCCCCTTTCCCCAGCCCCTCTCTCTCCACTGCCACCATGGGCCCAGTAGAGCTTGGGTTGGGGTTGGGGGAGCCCTAATTCCACCCTCTCTCCTGCTGGGACCTCCAGACAGGTCCCTGACCCTGCAGCAGACCCGGCAGGGCTGGAGCCCTCTCCCTGCCCCGCCCCCACCACCACCTCCAGGCAGCCTTCATTCTTAGAAGGTCCTTGGACACACGAAACCGGAATCTGCTTCCCTGACTTCTCTGCTGCTGCTTCTAAGACCTTCCTCTTGCCCGATGTCCCCGCAGAGACCGGCAAGCTACAGCCTTTCCTGACCGCGGTCCCTTCGGTAGTCGGTGAGTTTCTCTGACTCCACCCCACATATCCCCTCCCCTGGCTGACCCTATCTGTATCCTTTCCCAGGAGTAAATAGTAACTACGAGTGAAAGAGTTTCAAGTGAGTTTTGTGAGTCTTTTAGCAGATGATTGAACCCGAGGGGAGTCTGAAGCTCTCACCCACTCGCAGTGAGTGTCCGAGGAGAGGGCGTCTTAGGCACAGACTGGGCTCCCCAGCCTTGCACTTGGCCCCGTGTCATTGCAATGCCTCCCACAGTCGTGCCTCTAAACCCCATGACAACCCTCCAAAGCAGGTGTTCTTGCTGTCAGTCTTGGTTCACAGATAGGGAAACTGTTAACTCACCTGACTTAAGGGGCATGGAGGGTACATGAAGAAGGTGATTTTGAAAGCAGGCAGCCAGGCCCACTGTGGTCTATGCCTGTCACCACTGTGCTGTCCCATCCAACTCAGGGAGGCCGAGGGGGACACGTGAGAGTTTGCAGGGGAGAGTTCGCAGAGGGATTCCTTGGTAAAAAAGCTAAACTTTGACCTGGGGCCAGTGGGAAGCCATTGGTGATTTCAAGCAGAGGGTGACGGGAGTAGCTGCAGGTTTCGCTGAGATCCCTCGGGGGGGCAGCATGAGAACAAGTGGGGAGAAGACCAAATCTGGCTACTGCAGCAGGCCAAGCACGGGGAGTGCGTTGGGGGACAATGGTGGTGAGACCCGAGCCTTGGTCTTGGTGATGGAGAGCAATGGACACCTGAAAGGCAGACTTGACAGTATCTGGGACAGACTGGATTTCGGGAATAAGGGAGCGGGAGGAGCCAGGGGTAACACCAAGCACTAGACAATTAGGGTGCTAAGTCCTAACACAGAGGAAGAATGGATTTGGGGTGGGCTGTACCACCATTAATAGTCCTAGAGTCCTGAAGGACAGGGCTGCCCCCACCCCAGGGCACAGGGCCCTTTGTCTGGACCAGGACAGTCGCAGAGCTTCAGAGTAGGGAAGCGGTACATCACCTACCTCAGCATTGCCACCAGGTGGCAGCATAGGCCACCTTTTCCCAGGAAGGACCCTGAAGGAGGAAGAATGGAGCATCTTCAGGCAGCAGATGCAGACACACGGGGAGACCTGCACATGGGCAAAGGGCCTCCTCAGGGGCCTGTAAATGTGAGTTCTTACAAATGCAGCATGCAGAGACCGCCCCCCACCCCCACCCCACCGATCTAGGAGGCAGGAGTCCTGGGTTCTAGATACCACCTGTGACCCAGAGCCAGCAGTTTCTCCCCTATAAAGAGCGCAAGCCCTGCATGGGAGCCAGAAGCTGGCAGGGGGACTTGGACCTGCTTCTCTGGCTTTCCACCCCTAAGAGCTGTGGCTTTCACACATTGTTTTAGAGGCAATGTCTTTTTTTTTTTTTTTTTTTTTTTTTTTTACAAAATCCCAAGTGTCTCATGTATGACACAAGAACAGATTCATACTGATGTGCTCGAGCTGGAGTGGACGTGCTTCCCAAACCCACCCAGAGGATGAAGTCCAGACCCCTCACCTCGGCATTCAAAGCCCTCCGCTCCCTGCCTCTTCACTCCTTCACCCTTCCACTCTTCCAGCCCAGGCTGGACTTGACCTTGGGAATGCACCTCTCCTCCCCTCCTGATTCAAACCTTCCTCATCCCTAATGTCAGGCTCCTTGTCACCTCCTCTGAGATGGCTCCTCCAAAGCCCCTGGGGCACTGCCCTGCATTTCAGCCAGCATGCACCTGCTGTGGCTGGGTCCTTCCAACAGGTCAGCAGTATTTCCTCTTGCTCTGAAGGTCTCATGTTCTATGTATGCTCATGCCTATCTCTCTCCCTGCTCCTGAGCACCCCCGGGTGGGGACCATGCCTGATTCCCCCATAGTAGAGTATGTCCAGCCTCATGCAGCTGGGAGCTGGCACACTAGTCTCTGCCCCACCAGACCTCCCCAAGCCACATTAGCAAATAGTTTATCTTTCTTGGGTCTTTGCTTGCCTCCCCCAGGACCCCCATATACGAGGGGGCTGCTGTTATCTGACCAGAACTCTGTATAGAATCAGGACTAACTACATCATTTGTGGGGTCCAGTGCAAAATGAAAGTGTGTAGCCTCTTTTCAAAAATTACTTAAAATTTAAAGACAGTGATAGACCAATCACACACCCATGGAGGCACTCCTGACATTTATGGCCTACACAAGGGGTCTCAAACCTGACCAGCCCACAGCCAAATGTGGGGTGTTGTCTGCCAAGAACATAGTCACTTTTTTCTTCATTCAAGGGCACTGTCTTCTGGTCAAGCTGGGTCTGGCAAGGCTGCATCTGCACAAAAGGGAGTGATTTTTCCTTAAGTCACACAAAGTTAAGGTCTTGGCCAGTGGCAGCCCTGCCCACATTTGCTGAGATCTCTTGATCCTGGCACATGAGCTACCCTCCTGGACTTTTGGTTGAATGAAGAAAGGGGACCACAAGTTGGACACGAGACATTGAAGAGCAGGGTTTAGGGCAAGCTAGTACACAACTGTGGCCCATTACTGTTCCATAGACAAGTAAATGAATGACCAAGTGAGCGCTTAAGACTAGATAGACATCTAAGTCATGGAGTTGTGGAATTACAAAGCTAAGGGAGACTGAGAAATCCTCAAGCCTGGGCCATTCAAACCATGTTCTCCAAAGCTGTAGGAATCTGCAAAGGTGTGTTGGAGACATGGAAAGACTAGGCACTCAGGGATCTGGTCCCCTTCCTGCCCTTTGACCTTTTTATCTGTCTCAAATCCTGGGCTTCCCATATAAACTTTTCTTTCTTTCTTTCTTTCTTTCTTTCTTTCTTTCTTTCTTTCTTTTTTTGCTTTCTTATTTTATTTTATTATTCTTTTTTTATTTTTCATTATGTTTAGTTAGCTAACCTATAGTACACAGTAGGTTTTTGTTGTATAACCTTTTGTTTAAAGAAGTTTGTTGGCTCAGGAAGGACAAGAGACTTGCCCAAAGTTCTGAGGCAGAGCCTGGGGAGAGGATCAAAGAGGCGAGGTCAGAGGTCAGCATGAGCGCCCAGAAGAGAGCCTGAGGCTATAAAATCCAGAGAAGTGGAATCAGTGTGGAGGATCCCAGACAAACCAGAGGGAGGAGATCAGGGATGGTAAATCTCAGTTCTGAGAAGAGAATCAAGGTCAAGTTCTAAGTTCAAAGGCCAAAGGTGGGGGCTCGTTCTTGCTTTATTCATTCAGTCGGTATTTACTGAGCACCTACTATGTACCAGGCACAGTTCTAGACCCTGGGATACAGCAGTGAACAAGACCAAGTCCCAGCCTTCACACGGCTCTCATTCTGGGAGGCAGGGGTCTGTGTGCAGGAAATAAACATTATTACAAGAAAACAAATGAGGCCACCAGCTAGAGATAAGTGATACAAAGAAAACTGAACAGGGTAGGAGGGAGACACTGCCAGTAGGTGGGCTAGCTCCTATAGAGTGGGTCAGGGAGGGCCTCCCTGAGGAGGTGACATTTGAGCTGCACTCTGAATGAGTTGGGGCTGCCAGTGTCCCAGCTGGGGGTGGGGGGCGGAGCTGCCTGCCCGGAGAGCCTGCAGATCCACACGGTGAAGCTGGGCAGGCTGGGCAGGAAGTCTGGCCCCCTGTAACCGTATCCCCAGGAAGGAGGAAGCCAGGAAGGCGCTTTCAGCAGTTGCATTCATCAGGGCCAGCGGCGGTAACCCCCGGGCAGCACCAGAGCCTCCTCAGGGCCCCTATCCACCTTTAGCTGCCTGGGGAGGAGACAGCCAGGGAGGGAGGGCAGCCTAGAGTGGGCCCTGGATTCTCTTCCAGACAATAAATGCTTCCAGGTTCCTGGGGAGCATTCCTTGGGTCACAGCCGCATCTGATGTCAATTACCCCCGGTGTAGGGTTCCAGGGCTGAGCGGGGGCAGGGGTAGAGGGAAAGCCGCTTCTCCGTAATCAGAATCTCCTGGCCCAGCGGTGAAGGCACCCTGGGACAGGTCCCCCCCAGATTTAAGGATTCAGGGAGGGGTTCTCCCTGGAGAGGTCAAGCTGTGGTGGAGAGCCTCTGCTTCATAGCCATTTTGCTGTGTGACCTGGTGCAAGTCACTTAACCTCTCTGGGCTCCCGTGGAAATGATGACAATTCCACCTTTCCCTTCCCAGCCAGGCAAGAGTACCGTCCAAGTCTGGAGGGCAAAGCTCAGTGCTGTGGGCTGGGCTGGGGTGGGCTGGAATGGGGTGGGGTTGCTAAACCCTTACTTTTTCCTGCGTTGATTAGATCTTAACCCTCCAGCAAATACGTCCCCACCCAAGATTATGGTGCCAGAGTTGCTGGGATTAACAGATAAAACAGACCAAGGGCATGCTACCCCCACCTCCAACCTTCCCCAACTTGCTTGGGCAAAGCACTGTACCTCTGGGCCTCGGTTAACTCATGCCCCCTTCCAGACGGGATGTGAGGGTCAGATGAGTAAGGAGCCTAAAGCCGGTTTGGAAAAGATACACACCAGTGCACGGTGTTCACTGGGTCACATTTGCGATCAATAACAACCACAAAAATGGTCATACTTCTACGCACCCGGAGAAAGACTCTGGATTTGTAACATCTACTTGATGCGGGTTTTTGTGATTGATGACCTTGAGCAAGACGTGCCCTTCCAGCCCTCAGTTTCCCCACCCACACTGGCGCCTGCAAAGCTCCACCCTGAAAAAGGTTTTCCTCGGGCTCCTGTCCCAAGCAGCCCCATTTGCACAAGGGGGTGTCACCCAAGCTACACGGGTGAGTTTTCCCCTGTTGGGTAAAGCATTCCCCCTGCAGTCTGAGTTCCACTAATGTACCTTTTCTTCTCGGGGACTGCAGCACAAGGTTGGGTTTTTCTCGTGACAAGCGAGCGGGAGGGGGCGGGGCCGGAGGTGGGCTTCCAGCGGCGGGTGTTCATTTACCAGGAGGAAAAGCAGGCTCGGGAGGCGGCGAGCCGGGATTCGAACCCGGGCCTGCAGGCCGCAGGGGCGGGGCGCGTACCTCCTTCCCGGGCTGCGGGCCCGGAGCGGATGCCGGGGTCAGCGGAGCGCGGGGCCGCCGGCCGGCCGGCCGCTCCGCGGGCGCTGCTTTCTCCTTTTATGTCCGTGCGGGGGCCGGGAACTCCCTGCCCGGGGCCGCGGGCCGCGAACAATGCGCCGCTTCCTGCCGCCCGGCCCGGCCGCGGCCCCGCTCCCGCCCCGCCCTGCGGCCGCCGGGAAATGGGCCGGAGCCCCGGCCGACTGCGCTGGGACACGGGGTCGCGCCCCGGGAGACTGCAGGGCCCGGCGAGGGCCGCGGGCGGGGGCGGAGGGGAGCCGCGCTGGCCCCGGGCCGGGCCGCAGCCGGGCGCGTCCGTCAACGACACGTGCGCCCAGCGCGCACTCGCGGGGGGTGGCCGGGCCATCCCTCCGTCTCGGCCACCCGGCTGCGCTCCGCGCCCAGGTCGCGGCTCCATCCTGCACACGCCCGGCACCGGGCTGCGCTCCGGGCGCACCGACGTCCCCTTGCCGATTCAACTGAACATCTCCAGCGCGCCCGGCTCTGGGCGAGGCCCTGGGGCCTCCGTGGTGGACAAGGGTCAGCAAAGCCCCGGGGCCTCGTGAAGCTAACGTTCTAGTGAGGGGGGAAAACACCCCAAATTCCTGAATCACACAGTATATTTAAAAGTGATCCTTTTTTCAACAAAAATGAAGGGAAATGAGGTCTGTTTTAAGTAGGGTGCTTTTGGATATTTTAACTGAGGTGGCATTTGAACAAAGACCCACAGGACACGCATCCCAAATATATACCTCTCAGAGAGGATATGCAACACCCCCAAGTAGATGCACTGCACAAACGTATACACTGTGTACATCAGCGTGCCCACACATGTAGGAGTACCCACCAGTCCACAGGCAGTGCATTGTACATGTACAGTACACATAGCCACTACCTGCCTGTCACCCCCGTGCATGCCCAGGTGTGCACGTTGATGACCATGCCTGCATCTCCCATACCCACCATCACCCCCATTTCCATATAGTCTTCAAGTACAGAGCTCTGTGTCAGGCTCACAGATGCCATACCTCAAGTATAGGGTGTTTCGCCCATATGGTAACACCATAACACATATATTTTCATGTCTTGTGTCCATTATGTAACGTAAGTCACATGTGCATATACCCAAGTACACGTATCAGAAAAATGGGTGCCTACCCTCTACACACACAAGCATACCTACACGGGCCTCTCTTGCTCATACAAACATACCATATGTACATTTCCCACGTATTCCCTGTACCTATTTTATACATCCCGTTTACACGGCCACGTGCCAATAATCGTAATAATGTTTACAGAGCACTCACTATGCGCAGCAGGGTCATAGGTGCTGAAGTTGGAGTATTTCATTCAATCCTTAAGGCAACTCTGTGTGACAGGTACCACCTGTTTAGCCTAGCCATTCAAAGCTCACACAGGATCAGGATGCCCTAGCTTTGAGTCCTGGCTACCACACTATGTCACCTCCAAAAGCCTCGGTTTCCCCGTCTGTAAGGTGGAGGCAACAGTCATCCTTCAAAGGTTATTGCAAAAAGCCAGTAAGAAAATAACGCAGGAGAACCGTATAGCACCATACCAGGCACACAGCAAGTGTTCAATAAAAGTTACCCAGCACTATCTGTATCCATTTTGGAGAGGGGAAAAATGAGGCTCAGCGAAGTTAGATGACTTGCCTGGGGTCACACAGTGTGTAAGTGGAGGAGACAAACATCAGGCACAGGTCTATGGGACCATACAGTTCAGGCCCATGAAATATTCTCCTGCTGGTGCTTCCATATTACACGGCAGAGACACCACACACACACACACACACACGCATGCACACACACACACATGCATACACACACAGCCCATACCATGCAGACTCCATATGCTTGTATCACATAGCTCCCATGGTATAGATATGAATTCATTCAACATTTATATGATCAAGTTCCATCCACAAAGCCAGGCACCCATCTAGGTATCTAGGTGCTGGGGACACAGCAGGCGGCAAGGCAGACTTGATCCCTGCTCTCATGGCCCTTATAGATGGGCACACATGACTGTGAACACACACTACCTACCATCTGCATCCGTACAATGTGTCCACAAGCAGATACCCTGCACCCAGAGCCGAAGGTATGACTTACTCGCACACCTCATTGCTAAACCAGCTGCCCATAATCCACGTGAACACAAGTCTTACACCATTTACACATGTTCAGTATATCTATACCACGTGTACACATAGACCTCCTATGTATGTGTCATTCACAAGTGGCCAGGGTATACACTGCCCATAACCTATGTCTACATATTACACATAATCAGCCTGTGTCACTCGTGTACCTGTTTCCCTTTCTGCCCCACGTGGGCAGCTTGGGAGGCCCAGGTCAGCCCCTCTGGGCCGGTCTGGGTCGGGGGCACAGTGGAGGTCGGAAAGACAGGGCCTGGACCCCCATCGCAGGGGAGAGAAGGTGGCCCATGACTTCATGGCTGGCGGCCAGGAAATTATAGTCGACACCAAACCAAAGCGGCCCCTTGGCGGACCAGGTAATCAGGCCTCTCCCGGATTCAGCCTGACAGCTTAAATGTTCTAATTCCGCTGCCAGGGGCCCAGCTCCCAAACTCCGGCCATGGCCCAAGCCTCGGCCCTCCATCGTAATTGGACCCACGTTTTCATTACTTTGAGATTAGACAGGTCCCCTCCGGCCGGGCTGGCCGCAGCTGCACGGGAACCATCCCCCAGCACGACTGCATTTACCTGATTATGGAGTTTATTTTATAGCAATTGCTCTGGAGTGCTGGAGGCCCCCCTTCGCTCCGCCCCCTGCTCCCCAGACCCCAGAGGCCTCTACCAACCCAGGACGAGGAGTGTCTGCCTAATGTCCTGAAGCCACCTCCCTTCGGCCCTGCAATCCTGGAAGTACCCTCCTCTGGGCTCCCCTGCAAGGACTAGTTCCCTTTTCCAAAAAATCACTTAAGGAATTTGAAGAGAGAGGAAGGGGAGAGTGTTCTAAGACTTTTCTCCCACGGTGCAAAACGGGAGCGTGATCTTCCTTGTTTCATGTATTCATTCAACAAACATGGGTCCAAGGGCGCCTGGGTGGCTCAGTCATTAAGGGTCTGCCTTTGGCTCAGGTCATGATCCCAGGGTGCTGGGATCAAGCCCAGCATCTGGCTCCCTGTTCAGCCGGGAGCCTGCTTCTCCCTCACTCACTCCCCCTGCTTGTGTTCTCTCTTGCTGTCAAATTAATTAATTAATTAATTAGATCTTTTCAAAAAGGAAAGAAAAACAAAACATGTGTCCAATTCCTGAGCTAGTGGCCAAGGCTAAAGGCCAAGGTGAAGACGTAACTTCATTCGACACTGACTGTGTGCCGGAAAGGAATGTGGCTGTGACCGCTGCTTTCCCAGACATCACAGTCTAGCCGGGAAGCCCGGCAGCTTTCCTAGTGCTCGGTTGATGCTCAAGGGAGGCCAGGAGACCTACAGGAGGACACAGAGTTAAGAAACGGGGTTGGGCTAGGGCGCCTGGCATGTCTCTCTTGATCTCAGGGTCATGAGTTCGAGCCCCATGCTGGGTGAAGAGATTTACTAAAAAATAAATAAACTTTAAAAGGTGGGATTTGGGGGGGTGGTGGTTGCGGTGTGCGCCTGGCTGGCTCAGTCAGGAGAGCATATGACTCTTGATCTCGGGTCGTGAGTTCATGCCACATGTCAGGTGTAAAGATTACTTAAATAAATAAACTTTTAAAAAGGTGAGGTGGGGGTTGGGGATGGAAGTATTTGAAGCAGAAAACATGCAAGTGCAACACTCTGGAGAGAGTGAGAGCCTGGTGTGTGTGAGGAACTGGAAAAAAAAGATAATGAAGTTCAAGCTTCGGGTGTGCAGGGCAGAGGGAAGACGGGGGTGGGGGAACAGAGGTCGCCAGGGCCCCAATCATAAAGGGCCCTCCTTAAAATTGCTGGCACTTCTCCCCGAGGCTCCAGGAGCCATAGGGTGGGGGGGGGACCACGCTGGAGGGACCCCCTGCATACCACATGGGAATATTTTAAGTAGTTGCACAGTTCTGAATGCCTCATGCATAGTAACTCAGCTTATCCACATCAGCCCCCACGAGGGAGGCAAACACTCCAGGCCCACGATCCCTTCCTCAAAATGCTGAAATCCCCAAAGCTTCAATGACCAAAAGGTTTTTACACGGATTTGGAGACAAACTGTGTGGTGCCCAAGTGACTTGAACCAAGCAGAAGTTACTTTTGTTCATTTCCCTGCCTGGTTTGGGAAATGGGAAATTGGAAAATATTCATGTTTTGTTGGGAAAAAAATATGAATTTGATTTAAGAAATGACCCAGACCCCACCGGGTGGTGGTACAATGTATGGGTTATGTTCTCTACTAGACTTTATTCTCGGGGAAGTTCGGAAACCCTCTGACTTCACACCTGAATAAGGGACTCCGAGCTTATACTAGAACCCTCATTTCACAGAGGATAAAACCATACAGAGTGGAAGTGATTTGCTCAAGATCACACAGCAAGGTGGGGTCAGTCTGATTTCGGTCTGACATCCCGTCTTTTGATTCTTTATGCTCTGAAATGGGGGTCTGAGCCTGACCCCGGGGACAAAGGGTCCTGCGCGACAGAGGGAGAGCAGACATTGATGAGAATGTGAACGAGGCGTTGTGGGGGGGAGCGGTCTATGGCCTCTGACCTCCCGCTGTGCCTGTGAGCAATGTTAGTTCCCTTCCACAGGTGGTGGTGCCAGCATCAGAAAAGGGAGCCATCTTGGCCAAAGTCCTGTGGCAAGAGAGTCACAGAGGAGGGAACGGGGCTTGGGGCTACAGTCCCCAGAAACCTGGCCTTCCCACTGTCCTGAGGACAGTCAAGAAGGAAGCTCGAGCTGCACCTGGTGCTGCTGAAGAATGGGATCCCAGCAAAAGGTAGGTCCAGGTCAAGAGCCCGTAGCCCCAGGCTGCCCGGCAGTAGAGACCTGGTGCCCTGGTATTACCCTGTCTGACAGCCCCCATCCCATCTCCAACTCCAGCAGGACTGCCTCAGCCACACCTCTGCCTCCTCTGCCTATTCTCAGAGTCTGTGCCCAGCCCCCTCCAGGAAGCCTTCCCTGATCATTCTGAGCCGAGCTGCTGGCTTCTTGATATTTGAACCCTCTGACCATGCCTTCTTCACTCTCCTTCACTAACCAAGTATTTTAGCCTCACTTGCCCGGAGATGAATAAGGAACCACCTGAAGGAGATGAGGTTTGGGACGCACAGACCCCTGTGCTGGCAGATCCTCAGGTGTAACGTCCCCATCCTGGGCCTCACCTCCCACCCCCCCTGGAAGTGCACAGCCGTCAGCCCTGGCCTCCTGACCACACACAGCTTACTCCCCACATCACGCTCCAGCCTCGTGCCTGGTATTGAGCCCAGGTCTGCACTCTGAATGTCCCCGAGAGCATCTGGAGGACAGACCCAGATGGCAGGCTGGAGGCCACCTCCGGGGAGAAGCTGCAGGAATCAAAAAGACCAGCCATAGAAAAGGTGACTTGGCAGAGCACAGTCCCCAGTGCCCCCTCAGGGGGTGTCCCAAGGGAGCACAGGGTCAAGGTTGGGAGAGTTCATGTTCATGGACAGCACCTGGGCAGCAGGGAGCCAAGGAAGCTGGAAGAGGCTCATTGTGGGGGTGAGGGGTGGGGGGTGGGGGAGTTGCTCTTCATCCCCGGGGAGAACTAGTGAGAACTGCTATCCCTCTCCTCTCCGCAGGAATGTGGTGGAAAGGATTTCATCACCAGACACATAAGGGATCAGGAGCTTTCCAAGACCCAATTTTCAGAACACCCTGCCTCTCCACCCAAAAAACACAGCGTAAGAAATCAAGGAAGTAGTGAAGGACTGCTGCCTGGCCTCCAAACTTTCCCACCTGCCTTTTGAGTTTTGTGGGCTGTAGCCAAGCCCACAACGAGGACTATGAAGGCAATAATAATAATAACCATTGCATCCGTTGGGGGCAGAGCTACCGTTCAGCCGGAATGCTCTGCTGAGGCCCTAGGGTCATTAAACCCCGTGAACTGTGTCCCCACCAGTTGCTAAGGAGCCTCTCGGTCCCCAAGCGTCCTGAGCACACCCCTAGGGGCCCACCTGCCTGGATTATAATGCCACATCCCATTCTCTGCCCAGAAGGCCTGCCTCTGAGCATCCTCGCGTCTAGTTCACGTACAGGAACATCATCCTGAAGGGAGATGCCCTGCCCCCTGGGGCGGCACCCCCTCTGCCAGGGCCCCGTTCCCAAAGCCTGAGCAATCAAGGCCTGCTCCCTCCCTGGGCTGGTGCAAGTGCCCGCCTCCTCCGGGCTCCTCTCCGGCTGCAAACCCAGCTCATTTGCATGTGGATCGTGCCTGCCACCATGGGTGCTGGGGTCAATTGAAACTCAAGAAAAGAGAAGAAATTTATGCAAAACTGTTGATTGCATTTGTATGTAATGAAATCATCCAATATTCATCTGACTATAGAATCTAATCTGAGAAGAGAACTGAAGGACATGAGTGTCACTGCAAAACCGTAATGAGCCACTGTAGTGATTAAAAAAGCTCTTGAGCCTTCTGAAAATCCAGGCAGAAATAGCGTCTAATCAACTCTGAATATAGGAGGCGAGATTGGGCTGGCGCGCTGCGCACGGCCCGCCGCGGCGCTGGGGGTGCGAGGTAAAGCCTGGCGGCCACGGTCTGTGGGTGCCAATCGCCAGGCCACAATCAGCCGAGTCCTCCGTGCACAAAGCAGTCGCCGCCTCTTGCCACGCAGAAGGAGCCCAATCACGGCGGTTGTGAAGAGCGGCTTCGGGCTTTCACCCAACTCTGAAGCCTGGCCAGAGGCCCCGTATGGGTTCCTCGCTCCTGCCCTGGAAGGCAGAGAGGGTTTGGGTCTCTGGGACTGTCACACCTGGACACCCCTAGCGCCCCACCAGCCTGAGTTGGGGAGAGGGTCTATGTTTCTCGGGAGCCCTGGCTCATTACCAAAATGTCACCTCCTCCATGCAGCATTCCCTGACTGCTCCCAAGACACTGGCAACTCCCACCAAACTGTTTAACACACGATGCTCCACCCCTCACCCCTGCTTTGTTTTCCTTCATAGCACTTAGCTCTGCCTGGCATTGTTATTCCTCCATCTGTTTAAAACCATCTGCCTCTTCTAGTAGACTCTGAGCTCTGTGAGGGCAAGGACTTTACTGGAGTTTGTTCGCCACTGTGGAATGTGGAGAACTGGGCTTGACACTCAGTAGATGCTCCTGAATGGTGAACAAGTAAGTTCAGTGGGCAGCCAAACGTGTGTACTCAGTCTCTCCACAAATACTTGTTGCCTACACAGTGCGTGACGAGTAAGGCAGTCCCTGCCCTCTGGTGCTCCCAGTCGGGGCAGAAGGCACACACTGAAGACGTTTACCTATAACCAAATGGGACCCGGGGGGGGGGGGGGCTGGTTCCATCCAGTGGCTGGAGGAACAGCAGACGGTTCCCAGCTGGGGGAGGGCAGGGAAGGCTGCCAGGAAGCAGGGAAATGAGGTGGCAATCTTAAGGATGGACAGGGAGCTTAAGGATGGACAGGAGCGATCCAGGCAGGGCTGGGTCTGGAGTGCCCTCCACAGAGGGAATGGCATGTGCAGTCCCCAGAGTGACCAGCATCTGCGGGGACCCAAAGGAGGTCAGAGCCAGAGCCGGCTGGAGCCAGAGCAAGGGAGAGCCTGGTGGGACATGGGGCTGGAAATACAGTCCAAGTCACACCTCGCAATTAAGAGCCTGCTGGGTTTTTTTCCTGGAGATGACCCGGAGCCTGTGGCAGGGAGCAGCATGACTTGCATTTTGTCACTGTATGGAGAACCGGTCAGGGGGCAGCTCTGAAGGAACACACCTGGGCGAGGGGCTGTTCACATACCCTGGCGATGCAAGATCCCGGGGGGCCTCTGAGCAAGGCCAGGTCGTGCCAAAAGCTGTTTTAAGATGATGAATCTGACAGCAAAATACGGAGCAGAAGAAGGGACCCCCGGTGGGAGGCAAATTCATTATCATTCATTCATTCATTCATGCAAGCATTCATTCATTCAGCCTTCCAGCCCTTCCCCATGTGCTAATCTACAGTTTCCAAACTGCTCTGGGTTTGCCTACCAGGTGACCGATTATTAAAACGGTTCTAAAGCTGGAGTCAGTAGCTTCTGAGAATTGGAGGGATTCTGTGCCTCATAAGGCTGCTTTTTTTGGCCTGGACTTCCTGACATCAAAAAGGCCTTGTGAGTCATTGGCCTTCTTTAGGCCTTAAACTCATCAGTACAAAGAGAGAGCCTCTCGAGATGATCTCTTGGTTCCCTCCCTGTTCCCCAAAGTCTGCAGCTCTAGGTCCCCTGAAGGCACTCCAAGAGGACAAAGTCCAGTGGAATGAAGGTCCTGAGGTGAGGTCTGCCCTGCTTTATGGGAGCCAGGGGAGCTCCCGGCCCAGCCACTCACTTGTTCTGCTGTGAATGAATGTGCTCTACCCTCTCTGTGCCTTGGTCTCCGCCCAGCTGCTGCCTCCTTCCCGGGGGTGGAGGGGGGCAGGGTTTCGACTGGCACACAAGGCTCCTTCTGGGCTGCTGCCCACACTAGACCCCCCCTTACAATGGAATTCCAGGAAACTACCCTTCAAAAACAAACAAAGGCGGGGGGGGGGGGGAGGAAGTTGCATAGGGAGAGCTATGCATCCCCACTGCCCACACCACACACACACACCCCCACCTCACAGGTCAAGCTGGAGTCCCAGTTCCAACACTCAGGGCCATCCTGTGACCTCGAGCAAGTCATTTAGACTCTCTGAGTCCTCATCGGTAACACAAGGGGTCTGAGAATCAAGTTAGACCCTGTAGCTCGGGGCAGAGCACGGACTAAGTGCTCAGGAGGTGGGACTGGGGGTTAGGGTTGGGCCACACCTGCCTGGATGGCAGAGCAAGACTCCTCCATCTTCCTCCTTCGGCCTCTGCTACAGCTGGGATTCACTGGGGGTCAGCGGAATTCAGGGATTCTTTTAACAGGTGGATTTGGTGGGAGGAGCCAAACACCTGGGCCTCACTAGAGAGGGCAGAGATGGGACGCCCCCCCACCCCAGCTTTAGGCTTTGTAGCAATGGTGCCCCCCAACACTAGCTAGGATCAGGGGATTTCCTGGTCACAGCAAACAAGACCTCCCAAACATTTTTGAATAGAAGCTACCACCCCCTAGATCCCCATTCTAGAAGGAATGCTTTGACTTTCAGGAACCCACTCCTCTCTCCCTAAAATTGATTATGGATATTGGATCTAAGAAGTCATCAGAGCCTTGGTGGTTTGCCTCCTCAGGTGGTAGATGGGAGAGCTAAATCCAGTCTCACAGACATCCCTGGGAGCTGCCTCTGTGCTGGTCCTATACTGGAAGTCCCTGTCCCCCAGGTCTCCTATCCAATGGGGAAGACAGTCCATGAACACCGCCAAAGGCAACACAAGACGGAAAGTGCTTTGAGCCCTGAGAGACTGAGATCAGGGAAAAGGGAGACCACCTCTGACTGATAAGTAGATTCCCGGAAGGCTTCCTGTAGGAAGTGGCATTGAGCTGGGTCTGAAGGATAGCTAAGATGTGTCTCTTTCTCTCTCTGGAGGAAAAAAAATTGAAACAAAACAAGAAAACAAAGGAATAACCACTTCTATTTTCACAACCCCAAGTTAACACTTGGCCAAGTTTTCATTTTGATCCACATACATGAAATGACTTTCCGGTAACTTTAAGTTCTTCCCCTTGTCCCCAGTGGCAATTTCCATTATGAATTTGGTAAATATCCCTTCACAACTCTGCCTCTAAAATAATTAATTTATAGTGCAAAATAGGGTCAGGAATAATTTTTTTTTAATTACTTCGTGTCATTCCAGTTTACATAAGGGGTGTCACACTGCCTCTGCGACTCTGTTTGCTTTTTCCACTGCCCGTTATGTTTCGGGGGCTCTCTGGTTCAAACACATGGCTGGGGCTCCCCACACGGCATCCCACGGATGCACCGTGCTTATGTACTCCTGGACTCAGTCGGGTTTCCACGGATCGAGGTCATCCAGGGAGGCATTTCAGGTAGAGGAAGCAGCGGCAGCAAAGGCTCAAGGATGGGAAAAGTGGGGGGGCGCATCTGGGGGGCTGGCAGGAGTCCAGGGTGGAGGGAGCACCAGCCATGTGTGGGGGTGCTGAGGGAGGCCTCAAGCCCCAGGCCAGGAATCCACTGCTGGCATGCTGGCCATCTGGGAGTGTGGGGACAGACCCCCCCCCCCTTAGAACCGCCCTCCACAATAATTCCACTTATCCACCCTCCAAGTCCTCCCTAGGGAGGCCTCTGTTACTCTTTCCATTAATTGTCTCATTAATGACCCACTGAAGTCAAGTACCCATTGTTCTCTGGGCCTGGGGCAGCCTCCCCGGCTTTCTACCCTGGGGGATTTGTAAACGTCTTTCCTTCCCCGCTTTCCTTTGGCAGGCGCCCTTATCTGGTCCCTGCAGCCCTGGCCCAGGCTGCTGCTGCCCCTTCCTCCACCCCCACCCTGCCCGCGGGCCCGCCGCGGCCTCCACCTCCACCAGCTCCTAGCGCGCTCGCCCCCTCGCCTCCCTCTGCCTCACTCCGTCTCCGCTCTCTGCACGTCTCTTCCCGGTTTTCTGTTCTCTTTCTTTTCTCTTCCTTTCTTCTTCTCTCTCCCTTAACTGTGTTTCTCTCCCTGGATTTCTGCTGCTTTCTCTCTTCGCGTGTATTTATCTCCCTCTGTGTCTCTATCTCCGTGTCTCTCTCTGGGGGTCTTGGAAAATCTCTTCAGGATGATCGCCTCATTCTTAACCCTCTGTTTCTTTCCGTCTTTGTCTCCGTCTCTCATCTGTCACTACCTGCTGACTGTGTTGTGTGTCTCTCTTTGTCTCTCTGATTCTGCCTCTTTCTCCCTCCCTCTGGCCTTTGTGCATCTCTCTGTCTCTCCCTCTCTGTTTGTCTCATGTCTGTCTCTCTCCTCTCTCCGACTCACCTCTCCCTAGCTGTCCCTCCTCCCGTGGGTCTCTGAACCTTCCTGATTGACTATTGTCCTGTTTCCAACCCCACTGCCTGCTCACCCACTGGGTCCCTGACACCCACACTGGTTGGAGTTTCCCTCTGTTGCCTTGTTCCCTGGTTACCGCTCCGGCTTCCCTTGGGTGATGGTGTCAGGACAGCAGTGCTAGGAGTAGGCGTGACATCCCGTAGCTAGCAGACTTCGGGATTCATGCATCTGTTAGGTTAAAAACAAAACAAAGCCAAAAGAAAAAAAAAAAAATCCACAAAACCCGAGGTGACCAATAGAGGGTGTTTATCTTTCTAAATGGGATTTTTTTTTTTCTAGAATCACCAACTTCTTCTCATTCTGTAATATAAAGAACACTTTAAGACCAGCAGTGAAAGCAGCAAAAGCAAGATCGAACAGTAATAGAATAGTCCTTTAAGTGAAATCAATATAATTTTATGAAAACATTTGCAACATTATGTGTATTTTACTTATTCTGCCCCAAATGCATGACGCTATTGTCAGGGACCCGTCCAGTCAGAAACCACTGCTCTTGTGCAAGCCCCTCACTGGACCCATGGGGAAACGGAGTGACTTTTGCTTTGGGTAGAAAAGGCAAAGCTGGGACAGGACCCTTAGCTCTTGGCCAGTTGGCCACTCCCTCATCCCATGGGGCCCCTCTGGTCTCTTCATTGACAGAACTTCCGGAGGCTGCCTGGCTGGGGGTGTGGGGAGGGCAGACACCAGACCCCTGCATTCTGTGCCTTCCTCTGGTCCTATGTGTCTCTGAACAATTTAACCCCTTGCTGTGCTTCACTTTCCTCATTTGTAAAATGAGCAAAAATAATAACTAGCTTCCTAGTTATTATAGAACAACTAGCCTCACGCACAGGAAAGGTCCAGGACTGTTAGCCACGATTAGTATTATTATCACAAAGTGGAGGGGGGTAATTTGGGTCGAGGCTAGAGCCTGGGAGAGGAGGCACATGTACCCCCCCACCCCAGGGTGGAGGGGGGGTGGTCAGGCTGAGAGCCGAATGTCACGGGGAATACCGGCCTGGGACCCCAGCAAGGCTGCTCTGCGGGGCTGAGGGTGGCACGGCACCCTGCCTCTTCAGGAACCCACCCAGCTTGTTCAGGCACCCCAAGCCCAGGAGCCAGCATTCCAGTCACGGACATGGGCACTCCCAGAGGGAGCAAAGGCAAAGCTTCAGGTGGCATTCATGACTGCAGAGGCGAGCAAGGGGGACCCTGGACAGGAGAGGAGCAGGGTGGACGCCAGTGACCATGGACACCATGGGAGGCAGCCTTCAGATGCCCAGAAATCCTGGAGGCTGACTCAGCGGATGAGGTTGGAGGTCTGAGCAAACAGGTGAGAGTAATTAGGGAAACTTTGGGTTATTGATGTAAATTGACTTCATTTGTATTCAAGGCCAGGCAGGCCCATTACAATTGGACAAACATTTCCTTAACAGCTGCTCCGAGCCAAGCACTGTCCTGGGCAGGGGATGCACGGAGGAGAAGAACAGGCAATGTTCTTTCCAGGGATTCACACGAGGCTGTCTTGTGCTGGTGGTGGTCTGCCTCTGAGGAAGGCCAGACACAGGGCGAGGCCAGCCTGAAACATTTGACGCTTAATGTTCCCCGGTGCGTACCACTCCAGGATGTGCCCGGAAAGGAGAGCGCTTTGAAGGTAGAACTGATGGGACCTGGTGACCTCCTGGATGAGAGCCTGAGGGACAGGGAGGTGCGGGTGACTCCCAGTGGCTTGGCTTGGCACCCGGGTGGACAGCGAAGGCATTCCCGAGAGGCAGCGTGGGACAGCCAGCAGGCCTGGTGGGCACATGTATTCCGGAGGGGGTGGGCTGAGTTTGGGGCGCTTGAGGCATACACAGGTCAATGGGCGCACACGCATTAGGGGTCAGGAGAAACATCAAGACAGAGAAATGAATGAGTGTAAGGATTAGGACCAGAAGGAGCTGAGAAGGCTAGAAAAATTTTGCTTCTTGGGCAGGGCAGTGATCTAAGGCAGCGCCGAGCAGGCAAACAGCCTGAGACAAGACACGGAGGGGAAAGAAAGCGGCACAAAAATTCAGAGAAGGTAATAACAGCATTGAGCTTAAGCACTAGTTGCCTTAGGGTAGATGTGAGAGGCGAACCACAACTGAAGAGCTACGGAGGCTTAGATGGCAGAAGTTACCGCACGCCAGGTGAAGTCTGCACACAATTTGGCGTCAACTGGGAGCCATTGAGGGGTGTGGAGCAGGAGAGTGGGGTGACCAAGCCTATGTCTGAGCTTGAGCTAACCTGACAGCACGTGACCAATTAAAGCAAAGACCAAAACAGAGAAATATGAGAGACAGGGATCGCCACTTCTTTGTTCCTTCAAAGCAGTTCACTTGAGTTTGTTCACTCAAGCAGTGAGACCTTCTCTGGTGCAGAGGCAACCCTTCTCCTCAACCTAACACCTAGCCGCTTATCTCCTAAGGGTTCAGACACCCAACCACGTAGCACTAATACTGCATGCAAAAAAAAAAAAAAAAAAGAAGAGTAACTGTAGGCTTCTACTTAACATTTCAGGATTATCAGTACATGTGCATGAGTTTGGTCACCTCCTAAAAGAAACAGAGTTTCATACAAACATGCAATGGAACACTATTCAGCCTCAAAAAGGAAAGACATTCTGACACCTGCTACGATGTGGATGAACCTGGAGGAAGCTGTGCCGAGTGAAAGAAGCCAGACACAAACACTAAGAGAGTTCTGGAGGCCTCCTTCTTGTATGATGTGAATGTACGTGCTCTTGCTGAACTGCATGCTTACAAATGGTTAAGGCGGCAAAGGTTACGGATATTTTGTCACAATTAAAGATAGAGGTCATTTTCTAAAGAAGCTTCCAAATGGATTACAGAACAAAACCCAGCTCTAAAACAGAAACCACGCCTAGAACAGTCATTTAGAAACCTACAGGTAGGGGCACCTGGGTGGCTCAGTTGGGTTAAGCCTCTGCCTTCAGCTCAGGTCATGATCTCACGGTTCTGGGATCAGCCCAGCATCGGGCTCTCTGCTCAGCAGGGAGTCTGCTTCCTCCTCTCTCTCTGCCTGCCTCTCTGCCTGCTTGTGATCTCTATCTGTCAAATAAATAAATAAAATCTTTAAAAAAAAAAAAAAGAAAAAAGAAACCTACAGGTAAAGGAATGGGAAAGCTACACCAAGCAAATGTAAACAAGAAGCAAGTGGGGGCTGGGTGCTTGATAGAGCACAGACTCCAACTCAGACTGCAAGCATCGAGTGAGATGAAGACGAGCAGAGTCAGGCTCTCCGGGCACCAGACAACTCGCAGGAAGGCATCCAGCAGAAATTACAGGAAGTGCAAGAAGCAATATGAATGCTAGTAATAGGAGACTGAAACACACCAAAAGGCCGAAAAAGAATACAGAAAACCTAATAGAATCTATAAAGTACATTTCCCGTGTACATATCAAAATTTGTACACCCCTCCCCCCACCACACAGAGACGATACCCTTTAGTGCATATCATGGAAACTGACCACGTATTAGAGCAAAAGAAACCAGAAAGCTTCGCTCAATGCTTTCAAGGGGATAGAGGATGTAGGAGCACTTTGAAAACAGAAAGGGACCAAGCTAGTATCAGTTATTCGTGCCATCGACGCGATTTCTGTCGTTACTGTCATTATCCGCTGGTTCTCTTTCAAGTTCTAGGGGAGTCTGCCCAGCAGGTGGGAGGTGGAAATATGCCAACATAAACCTTCCCCGTCATCCCTTCTGTGTTTACGGTGTGCCGTCTCCCATGCAGCTTTCAAAACACACCTTTATTAGAAATAGTTAATTGTTTTATGAGAGGGGGCTTTCTGCTTCTATCACCTTCGGGGCCTGGAGCAGAGCATTGTGAGTAAGCTTTCTTGAAGACTTACCAACTGAAGTGCACTGAGTAAGGACCGACTTCAAAGTCAGATCTGAGTTTCAAACTGACAAGCTGAATGCCCATTCTGAACCTTGGTTTTCTCGTATGTAAACAGATAGGAGCAGTAGTGACACCAGCTGACACTGTTGAGACGTTTAACTCATGTGAAGTAACTCATGTGAAGGGTCAGGCAGGGGACCTGCTCTACGGTAGGCATGCAGTAAAGGTTAGTCTGAGGTTGAGGAAAAGTAGGTAAAACTCACCAAAACAGATGAACTTAGACTAGAGGTTCTTTTTTCTCAAAAAGCAGGAAAATCATCTTGAAATGAAAACATCCTCCAATGCACGTAAAATGATTTTTTCAAGATTCATTTATGTATTTGAGGGGGGTGGGTCAGGAGGCAAAGGAAGAGGGAGAAAGAGGCCCAAGCAGATTCATGCCTGGAGCCCCACATACGGTTCAATCCCATGACTCCGAGACCAAGACCTAAGCCGAAACCAAGAGTCAGACACCCAAACCGACAGTACCACCCAGGCACCACTATAAAATGATTTTTTAAAATATCATGGGGGTGGCGCACCTGGGTGGCTTAGTCGTTGTCTGCCTTTGGCTCAGATCATGAGCTGGCTGGGGGTCCTGGGATCGAGCCCCACATTGGGGTCCCGGCTTCGGTGGAAACCCTGCTTCTCCCTCTGCCACTCTCCCTGCTTGTGTTCCCTCTCTCACTGTGTCTCTCGCTGTCAAATAAATAAATAAAATCTTTAAAAAATAAATCATAGGGGTAGCAGTGAAGTAAGTTAAGGTACATCCATAGTATGGAATAGCACACTGCCATGAAAAAGGGGTGAGTTGTATCTCCAGGTTCACATATGAGTAGGTGGCCATCATGTGTTGTTGCGTTTAAAGAAAAAAAAAAAAGCAAGCTTCCCAATATGAACAGAATTGTTTCATCCTCTGCTTTTTTAAAAATTATGTAAGTATACAGGTCTGGAGGGATACACATCTAATCATTAAAGGGGAGTAAGATGGGAAAGTTGGTCTAACTTTTTATATTTCAGTTTCTTTGGTAACTTCTAAAACACACATACACACACACACGAGCATGTAAGAAAGTAAAAAAAAAAAAAAAAAACAAGACAAAAGTTTTTGAAGTCTCTTTGGTCTGTATGTTTCATGGGACTTGGAAAGCTGGTGAGCTGAATGGAGGAGGAGGTTAATCCTTCTGGCGAGGGTAGGAATTTGCACCCGCAGCTTTTCCTTGTGAAAGAAAGAGGTTCAAGGAAGGAGAAAGGGAGAAGGCATTGCCCCAGCATTGCTCACTACTCAGCAGACCTGAGCAGGTAGTCTCATCCTGGTCCCTGCCACCACCGCAGCCCGACACAGAAGAACAGAGAAACTCTTTGATAAATGTCAACTGAAATACAGCAATCAGCTGAAAGCCATTTACTGAGCTGTCTGACTGCCCTGGGCTCGGGGTTTTCCTTTATTCATTTATCATGATATACAGCTTTGGCCAACATACACACAGGAGAGAAATTGTTGACATGTGGGACCCAAGTACAGAAAATCTTTCATTTTCCAACCCGTCCCCAACCCCGTCTGTTCACCAAATAAGTTTTTGTTTATTTAAAGACTACAGAGGATTTGGCTGTTAAGAACCAAATGCCTTTGGAGTGGAGTTACAACATAATTTATCATTTCCTCTGTTTATTAAAAAATCCTGCATCTTTGAGAAGCACATTTGCTGTGAGTGGGGGATTTCGGCCATGCCCCCGCCATGTGGCTTACCCCAAAAACGGCTCCTTGATTGCTGCGTCTATCCCTGTCCTTCCCCCACCTGACTTCTGATCGTGCGATGGCTACTCAGGGCTGCTGAATGGGGCTGGACTGAGGACAGGTAAGCGGGGCAGGAGACTAGGTTAGCTTCTTTCATTTTTGACCTGATTCTGACCTTGAACCCCAACCGGCTGTGTACACTGCGCTCTACCAGGACAAGCAGAGGGTGAAGAGCAGACTTCCCGCAAGGGACAGGATCTGAGAGGAGGCAGACAGCAAGGAAAAGTCGGATGCGGCTTTGAAGGAGTGCAGCCAGGCCCCAAGCTGCCCAAGTCGTTCCACTCCAAAGGCAGACATCTGGCAAGACGGGAATGAGCTTCCTACCTTCCACCCGAGACACTGTGGCTAACGACTTAGTCCAGCGTGCTATGCACCCCTCCAAGACAGAGGTCACGTCTTACCCAGTCTTGCGTGCCCAGCACGGAGCACGCACGGTACCTGAAACACAGTTGGTGCTCACTGAATGTTCATGAAGTCTGCAGGATGCCATGGGCAGAACACAAGCTTCAGATCAGGCGTCAGCCTGAATCCCAGCTCGGCCACTCGCTATGTAACCCTGGGCAAGAAATTTAACCTCTCTCGAGCTCCCCGGTCTCTGCAAAATGAGTCTGACAATGAATAATGAAACCCTCTATCACTTACTAGGCTTGTTACTTTGGGGGTTATCTAATATTGTCAAGTCTCAGTTTTCCTACTTATAAAATGAAGATAATACATTATCTCACAGGTTTACCAAGATCAAAGGTGATGCCTAGAACTGTCCCTAGCTCTATGTTATGAATAAGAGAATGAAAAGAGAAGAAAAGAGCAGAGAAGAGAAAAAAGAAAAGAATATCACTAGAAAGAAAAAACCCTTACTTTACCCAGTACCCAAAGATAAGCCACAACAAAGCACTCGTCTGTCAACAACAGGCAGGCCTGCGGGAAACCTATCTCAGTACCAAGTCAATGTTGAGGACAAAGGCAAGAGTAGAAAATGACAGAGTGATGGTGTTATGACTGGAAAGAAAGGAAAAGCAGGCCGTACTTGTTAAGCAGCTACTTTGTACAATTCATTTACAGCACATTTGAATGCCTACTATGGTCTAGGCATTATGCCAAGTTCTGAGGAAAATAAAGATATACAGACTAATTATCACAAAGACTAGTGAACGTTCAGATAAAAGCAGTGGGCAGTGCTGACAGCCAATAATGGGAGTCCCAGGCTGGGGGGAAAGGGAAGACTTTCCAGAGGAGGTGATACCCACGCTGGTCCTTGACCAGGACCGGCCAGGTAGGCCGGCAGAGGCACAACGGTCTGGGCAGAGAAAAGAGCGCGTGCGAGGATGACTCAGAGGCACAAGTACTGTTCCGGCGGCTTTGCACATGAGTCCTCAGAGACCATGAATCTGGACTATCCATTCCTTTGTGGTGATTATTCTTTCCAATTGATTTTGATTTTATTTTTTGGTAAAAACAGGCCTCTAGCAAAGGGATACAGTCACAGGCGAAGGCCCACGTCAGCCCAGAGTTCAAAGCCGGGGATGGGGCCCAACTAACTGAAAAGGAGGCTCCCGAGATGAGAAACAGACGGTGGTGAGCCCGCTGATAGTCCTAGTCGCTTGGCAATGTCACCATCAGGGCAAATGCCCTAAGTAGAGGCCACCCGTCACAGCTGGTACTCTCTGAGGGCCTCCCAAGGCAGAGGGCCCGGGCAGAATGGGGTGGGCAGGGAACAGGAGGAAGAGAGTGCCCGAGAGTGTCTAGCGTGTCGCACTAGAAGGCTGAGCCTCACAAAGACTGATAACGGCATGATGACAGCCTTCCGTGTGGACAGAGAAGAAAGGGGCCAATCTGCCCCCCATGGGATCCACCAGGAACTGGGCTCCAGAGTACTGCTGCCCCGGGGGGTCTCTCATCCAAGGAGTTCTTTGGTCTTCACTGCCAGATGCCGGTCCAGCTCTGCAACGGTGTCGTCGGCCATTTGGCTGATCTGCAGGAACACAGAATGAGACAGCCCGGTAACTGGGGCTGGGGAAGGGGAGGGGGACAAACATTCCAAAACTATGTAAAAGTTACCTGGGAAATATTGATGGTGACAAAATCTCACGTTATTTCGTCCCAGCCAGGCACTGTGCTAAGAACTTTATATGCACACTCTTACTGATTCCCAACAGCAGCCCCATGAGATAGATACTATTATTATCCCCTTTTCACAGATGAGGAAACTGAGGCAGTTAGAGCACTTGTCAGGATACACAGCTGAAAGTAGCAATGATGAAATTTAATCCCTAGTAGTCTGATTCCACAGCCCAAAATTCTTAACTGTTATTATAGAATACAGAGAAGTCAGCCCTGTTGGTCACCTAATGACCCTCTAGAATTTCCTACACCTCAGACACTCTGCTGTGTAAAGCCCTCATACTAACTGGTAAGACTATCAAGATCGTAGTAGTTAAGCGGGGAAAAAAAGAAGTATTGAAAAAACAAGAAATACATCTGGTTAACAAACATGGAAAATTCAACAGACACTGAAGAAACACCAATTAAAACAAGATATAATTCAGTTACCATAGTTAATGAAGTTTGATGTTGTAGTTTTTAATGACAACATTCCACGCCAGAAAGCTATGGTAAAATGAATAAGCTCGTATAGCAATGAAAGGAATTAGAATTGATGCAAATGTCCATACCATTTATTAACCCCCCAAATCTCTCAACTGGGAAATTACCACATGAATGGAATCTGAAAAAAAATTCTAAAGTTCTATATGCAAAGATATTTATCTAGGCTTTATTTTTTTTTTTAAAGATTTATTTTAGAGAGTGAGTGGGGAAGGTTCAGAGGGAGAGTTTCAGGCAGACTCCGCATTGAGCATGGAGCCTGATCTCACGACTGAGATCATGCCCCAAGCCAAAACCAGTCACAAATGGGGCCAAAACCAAGAGTCAGTGCTTAACTGACTGTGCCATCCAGGTGCCCCTATCTAGGCTTTATTTTGAATAATGAAAAATCAGAAAATCTAAAGTGATAGAACAGGGAAGTAGTAGAATACATATGCCCAAAAGGGTATAAATATGAGTAACATTCCAGTACATATTTCTGAAATGCTTGAATGTTTACAGCAAGTATAGATTGCTTCTGTAATCAGAATAAAAGAAATAATGTTTCAAGATATTCTTTATAATATCATGGGAAAATGCTCATTATATATTTTTTTAAATATTTTATTTATTTGCCAGACAGAGATCACAAGTAGGCAGAGAGGCAGGCAGAGAGAGAGAGGAGGAAGCAGGCTCCCCGCTGAGCAGAGCCCAATGCAAGGCTTGATCCCAGGACCCTGGGATCATGACCTGAGCCGAAGGCAGAGGTTTTAACCCACTGAGCCACACAGGTGCCCCTCATGTTACCTTTAAAGAAAAAGCAGGATACAAAATTGTGCATATACATAGTAGAAATGATATCAGATATGTAAAAAAATACATATCTCTTAAAAATGGAAGGAAATGTGAAAATATTAATAGTGTTTATCTTTTAGGGATGGGAAGACAGGTAATATATTATTCATGTCCCCATCTGTCATATCTTGCAAAAGACCTAGTGTATAGCAAGTGTTCAATAAATATTTATTAAATAAATAATTATTAAAGTTCTCTGTGCTTTTCTATACTTCCCAAATTTTCAAAAATAAACATGCACTAAAAGTGAGGAACAAAACACAATACAATTTAATAAGTGTTGCTGCTTCCCTCCTATATCTAAAAGAGACCAAAGACAGGAAGCCTTGAAGTATGGTACCCAGGATCTGTGTCCTCAGCGGCACAGGGGCTGCCTGACATCTTGATTTGCAGACCACAGGCCTTGGCCAAGAACTAGGAACTAAATGCACTGGGAAGGGTAAACAAAAAAGGATTTGGAGCAATTGGTCCCAGGCACGGAGACAACCAGGCTCTCGCCATTGCAACAGCTGCACATTTTGCAGCAGGTGGAAGGCACGGCTTTGGGGGCTGCTGGGCATGCTGGAAGAGCGGCTGGGCTCCAAATGGCTGCTTGGTCCCTCCTCACTGGGCCACAGGCTCTGAAGATGCTGCCATCCCCATGGAGAGCAGCTGCCTTGCACGGCAGGTGCATGACGCCCAGCAGCGCTCACTCCAGCAAGCCTCCTCCGGAACAATGGTGCGAGGGCAGTGTGGAGACAGGCATGGGGACTGGGGGGAGGAAGAGTACCTAGGCTAACACTGTGATAATGTGGGTGCTGAGTTAAACTCTTGGTGGGGTAACAGTGTGTAAGCTCCTGAATCTCAGTTTCCTCATCTATCAAATGGGGATGCCGGTCCCTTCCTCAGAGAATAGTTGTGAGCACTGAACGCGTTCATGCCTATGCAAGCAGAGTTTAACCTGGTTATTTGCTATGCAAATGCTGCTTGTGCTACTCTGATTTTTATTATTACTTCCTGACTTCAAATTAATCAATTAATGAAAATATTTACTAACTTTCTACCAAATTAGGCACAGAATGCCATTGGGGACAGTCTGTCAGCAAGTTCATCTTCTCCATCTTTATCAGACTTCTTAAATAATGATGATGAACATGGGGTGCCAGGTGGCTCAGTTGGTTGAGCATCCGACTCTTGATTTTGGCTCAGGTCATGACCTCAAGGTCATGAGATCAAGCCTTGACTCAGGCTCTGCACTCAGCAGGGGGTCTGCTGGAGGTTCTCTCTCTCCCTCTGCCCCTCCCCCTGCTCGTACATGCACTCTCTCCCTCTAAAAAAAATTAAAAATCTTAAAAAAAAATAAAATAAAATGATGAGAAACATCAAACAAAAAACAACAAGAACAGCACCACCAACATCTCCCTCTTACCAACATCTCCCTCTTACCGAGTATTATTAGGTGCCAGGCACTAGGCTAAAAACTTTAAACACATTATTGCATATAACCCTCAAAACCGATGAAATGCTGTGACTACGTCCCTTTAAAAAACTATGAATATTTGACTATTTTACCTGGCAGCTGCACAGTCATACATGGCATATGCAAAGGGGTTTTGTCCAAATCCAACAACCCCACATAACCTGCCTTAGCAGGTGAGACGGGCATTATCCCCATTTTACGGAGGAATAAACCAAGGTGTAAATGTTAAGTAATCTGCCCCAGGTCATGTTAGAAAGTCAGTGGCGTAACTGAGCCAGGAACTCACACACCCCGACTGCCAGTCTGGTGCCACTGCTCCCTGTGAGGCGTCCCCAGCACCTGGCCTCGTCCTTCCTCACGCCAGGCAAGCTGTGGGAGGGTCATTCCAATGGCCAATCCCAGCCCATATTCAAAGTCAAAGGGAGGGTAAAGGAATGGGACAGATGGGGTGGACAATGACCGAGGACCGGCAACCACACCAGCCACTTGAAAGTATATGTGTCCTCTGGTCCTCGCACCAAACCTGGGAGATGCACACCCCTCCTCCCACCTTACAGATGAGGGGACAGAAGCTCAAAAAGGTGAAGCCATTTGCTCACCTTCGCAGCCGAGAAGTCAAAGACCTGAGATTTGAACCAGTCAGGCCTGCCTGACTCCACAGCAAGGGCCCTTTCCATTTTCATCTGCCTCATAAAGACCGGTTCGTCACCACCTTCGTCGTCGTCATCATCATCATCATCACATTCACTCTTTTCTCGCTCGGGGACGTGAAAGGCGGAGACAGGAAAAGGGGAGGCACAGTGCACGGAAGGGGCAGGCGGGCAGCAAGTCCGCCTCCCTGAGGCCTGGCTCAGAACACCCACTGCCTCAGCCAGCCCAGCCTCCCTGCCTGCTTGCCCGACCGCCAGGAGCCCTTCCCTCCGTCAGCCCGCTAGCACCCAGCTCCACTGCAGAGCAGCACCGTTTCTCAGAAGAAGGCGGCAGTGAAAGGATCTTGGCCAGATCTACTGGTGTTTCTGCCAAGCGCTTTAATGCTCAGCAGGCCCATTTATAGTAAACTGAAGCAAAGGTGAAACAGCAGGCCGGCAGATGTCAGAATCCCCGGTGGGCAGGCCCTGGTGCTTCCTCAGCAGAGCTGGTCTGGGCTGCAGGATGGGAAGTTGGGTGTGTGTATGTGGGTGGGGGGGGGGGGGGTGTCAGACGTGACTCTAGGGATAGAATCTATAACTCAATGCCTTCATTTTTATACACCAAAGGAAACATTTTTAGAATAGAGTTTTTAAAAAATCTGACCTCAAAAAAATTGGGGAACATTTTAAAAAAAATCCTACGAAGAATAATAATTGGAATTGTCCATAATCCCATTGCCTCAAATGACCATTAACGTCCTCAAGTAGAGAAGCTGTCAATCTTTTTTTTTTTTTTTTTAAGATTTTATTTTTAAGTAATCTCTACAATCAACATGGGGCTTGAACTCACAACTCCAAGATCAAGAGCGATGTGCTCTACTGACTGAGCCAGCCAGGCACTCCTAAGCTGCCAATCCTTTTAAGACGAAAATTTTTATCACAAAAATCGAGTCATAGTATAATACTGTTATGCGACCTACCTTTAAAAAATCAATTCCAGGGCGCCTGGGTGGCTCAGTGGGTTAAGCTGCTGCCTTCGGCTCAGGTCATGATCTCAGGGTCCTGGGATCGAGTCCCGCATCGGGCTCTCTGCTCAGCGGGGAGCCTGCTTCCCTCTCTCTTTCTCTCTCTCTGCCTGCTTCTCCATCTACTTGTGATCTCTTTCTGTCAAATAAATAAATAAAATCTTTAAAAAAAAATCAATTCCAAAAGAAATTTACCATGTCCGCAAAATATTTTTTTAAAGAATTTACTTATTTATTTGAGAGAGAGAGAACAAGTGAGCATGAGTGGGGAGCAGAGGGAGAGGGAGAAGCAGACTCCCTGCTAAGCAGGGAGCCAGACATGGGGCTCAATCCCAGGACCCCCAGATCATAACCTGAGCCAAAGGCAGATGCTTAACCAACTGAGTCACCTAGGTGCCCCTGCAAAAAAATTTTTTTAAAGATTTGAGAGAGAGAGAGCATGGAGGGAAGTACAGAGGGAGAGGGAGAGAGTCGCAAGCAGACTCCACATCTAGTGCAGAGCCCAACATGGGGCTTGATCTCATAACCCTCAGATCACAACCTGAGCCAAAACCAAGAATCAGATGCTTAACTGGCAGCCCAGCAAAATATTTTTAAAACTGCCTCTATATGGATATAAAACAGTTTATTTTCCCACTGTCAGAAATTTATACAATTTTTAATTTTCTGCTATTATATATAATACATCAACAGACACCTCTGTAGGTAAGATTTCTTGACAATTTATTTTGGATAAATTCTTAAGCCTCTAGTCAGAAATACATGGAATTTGGTATATACTGCTATATTATCCTTTAGAAAGGCTGTATAGATTTATATAAAAACTAACTTAATCTTTTCTGTGGTGTGTAGAAGTAAAAGCTATACTTCTAAGGTCAGCAGCACTTCAAGCTCACATTAAAAATTCTGGGTTCAAATGTTATAGATTAGAAAAGATAAAAATTTAAAAAAATTCACATATTCTAAAAACCTTTGTAAGTGATTTAGGCAGTACATACCAAGAGTCTTAAGAATATGCACTCCCCTTGTGCAATAATTCCACAGTTGGGACTCTATCCTAGGGAAATGATCTCAACAAAGATTTATGTATAAAAATATTCATTGCAACCTTATTTATAACAAAAAAGTTTAAACAAATGATGTCCAACAAGAGGCTTATGAAAGTGAGTTATGGCATAACCACAAGACGGACTATTTTGCAGCCATCAGAAATGACTGTTCATAGACAGTTTTTTAAGACACAAGAAAATGCCAATAGTTTTTAATGCTAAACAGAAAATAAAAAGCCGAGTACAAAACCATATGCACACTACATATTCAGCCATGTTAAAAACTATGTAGTTAAAAAAAAAAAGAAGGAAAGCAGAAATACTGCAAAATGTTAAAAATACTGCAAAATGCAGTTGCTTCTGCAATGTGGGTTTATGGTGTGAATTTTCCCCCATTTTTTTAAAACAGTCTTCTGAACTCTCTATATTTTCTACAGGAAGTATAAATTACTCGGATAATCAGGAACAATGTAAACAAATAAATTTTTAAAAATTTGATAAAACAACAATCAGCCCCCTGCTTTGCTTATTTAAAAAACAGAAACAAAAACCACATACTCAAAACTCCAGCTTAGTGTCTCCTGTCAGGGAAAAAGAACAAAATAAAGTGTGCACAAGGCTGTCTCCTAAAAATTTTCTCACTCCACTTTTAATATATGACAGTAAAGGCAGTTATTAACAGTGATGGTAAGAACTCATCTTTAAATAATAATGTCTTAGATAATAAAGATTACTGCCCTGGGTACATTATGTGCATACACTGTGATCTCTTGTAATATTACACGTCCTCACAGAGATGGCATGTAGGTCTGCACTAGAATGTTAACAGCGGTCATCTCTGGGTGATGAAATTGCAATTACTTCCTTCTGAATCAAAACAAATTTACACTAACATGTACGGCATAGCATCAGAAAAAAACTAATAAAGTCATTTTCCTTTTGAAAAATAACAACAATCAACAGAAATAAGCACCGAGGAAACAAATCTAACCCGAGGAGGAAGGTGAAACGCGAGGTGCTCGTGTGAAGGCTTCTGGCCATGTCTTGGTCATGCGGGTCTGACCAAGAGTACTGCTCATCTGATCATTCTTCCCTTTCCAGGGAACGTGGGCTCTGGCCCCTGAGGCAGAGGCACAGTCTTGTTGAGTGAGGAGTACCTGGCACTTTCCCAAGGTCCACAGGCTTACCACAAAGCAGCACGGGAAATGTCAAGTGTTGACAGCAGAGATGGAGTCCCTGGGGACGGACCAGGAGCTGGCCCAGCTGGGGCCAACGACAGACTGCTACACGGCCTGACTGGTGCTCAGAGAAGACCAGACTAATCTAGGAATCTCTTCTAGCTGGTGCAGGGCAAGAGGAGGGCACAAGGAAGGCAAGAAGGGAGCTCCGAGGGTCCAGCTGCCAGACACTCTAATGGTGCTTCTAGCACGTCCTTACTTACCCTTTGCGGTAAGAATTATAAATCCCTTTCTACAGAACAGACTGCAAGGAGTCAAGTAATGTCCTCAAGGTCACAGGATATCAAGTACAGAACAACCCTGATCTAACTCTGGTACCATCACAGGAATACACCATAAAGCTTCTAGATCCTTAATTACCATCTGTGTCTGCTTTTGCAAATTTATCTGGGGAGCTTTTAGAAAGTATACGCTCCTGGGGAGACCTACTAAAGATCAGCAGAGGCAGGAGCAGAGCCCAGGCACCCATCTAAAATTTCTTGCTAGGTGATTGTTAGGGCTGGTCTACAACTGGCATAGTAACTGCTGGCCCAGGAGAAGGGGAGCAGTTAGTCCACTGACGGCCTCCTCCAGATGTCCCTCTAACAGCGCTCATGCTCCTGCCTCCTTTCTCCCCAGCCTGCCCACACTCACATTCAATCTTCCGAAAATAATGCTTTTGTGGTGAATGTAGAGGCTCTGCGCAAAGCCCTTCGTATTACGCTAAACATTATTCTATCTCCTAAATACTGGCAAATTCATCTTTCTATCTTAATTCCACCAGTGCCACTCAGGTTCAGGCCGCCATTTCCTGGATGGATTCCCACAACAGCCTCCCTGGCCTCCATGCCTCCCCTCTTGATCCTTACAATCTGTCTTCTACCCAGCCACCATAGTCCGCTTTCGTCAACACAGATGGGAACTCCCCACTGTCTGGGAAAAAAAAAATCTTTCCAGGGACTTACTGAATCAGGATCACCTGGGGACCATTTAAAAATGCAGATCTGCAGGGCCCCAATCTGGGCGTGGGGTCCCAGAAACCTGTATTTTAATAAGCTCCTTAAGTTATCGTAATGCTGTGGTAGATTCGATCATTGTTCAACAAATCTTCATGCCCTCCCCTAGACCTCCACAAACTTAGATATTTTTCTGTCCTGGTGCTACTGGGCTTAGCCCCTGTGATGTACCAAGAGGGGCTTCAAATGTACTTGAATGGTTGGGCTTATGTTCTTAGCATCTGCTGTTGAAAAGATGTCCTGCGGGGGATGCCTGGGTAGCTCAGTCAGTTAAGCCACCCGACTTCAGCTTGGGTCATGATCCTAGAGTCCTGGGATCGAGTCCCGCATTGGGCTCTTTGTTCAGCGGAGAGCCTGCTTCTCCCTCTGTTTGCTGCTACCCCTGCTTGTGCTCCCTCTCTCTCTCTGACAAATAAATAAAACCTAAAAAAAAAAAAGAAGAAGAAGAAGAGAAAAAGAGAAAAGATAAAACAAGATATAATAAGATGTCCTGGGAAACTTACTGACTCCAGAAGATTGACTCCAGAAGATAAAGGAGACTTGAACCCAATCCAACATCTGGAGCCAGGAGCCAAGCCCACTGAGCCCAGCCTCTGAAGCAACTCCCCAGGTGACCCACAGAAAGGAGACCAAGAAATAAAGCCTGGTCCTGTATATCACTGAGCTGTGAGATAGTCCATCATGCAGCGCTGGCGTGCTCACAACAACTGGCAGAGCTGCACAGCCAATGTGGGAGAGTCTGGACAGGCTGGAGGTCCAGCTGCTCAGCCAGGTCTCCAAGTCCCGCTCTGATCAACCCAGCTGGCTGTCGTGTTGTCCACTCCCAAGCCTCAGCCATCCCATGCGGCAATCGCCCACTCGCAGGATGTTCTTTTACACAGCACACCTCTGCACGTGTTATTCAACCTGTCCCCAGGCTCTACTTCACTGCAATCTGTTCGAGTGCCACCTCTCAGCACAGTAAGAACACTGATAAGTCCTCACTTGCCAGCACCCAGACAAGCCACCACACATGCACACAAGAGCGTCAGCGTCCAGCTCTGAAGTTAGTCTGCCTGCTCTGGGATCCATTTCTAGCGGACCCTCATGTGATCTGGAGCAAGTTATTTAGCTGTTCCGAACCTCAGTTTCCTCAGGACCTCTTTCACAACTGCGTATCAACAAGGATAAATGAAATGATAGAAAGCATTCAGCATGGAGCCTGGAACCCCGGGAAGAGCCAACAGCGTCTTCTCTTCCTCCACATTCCCAGGGCTAAGTCTAGAACACAGACTCAGCCAATCCTCATCATGTCAAGGAACGCATCAGGGGTATTCTATTTTAGTCTTCCTCTCTTCACACATGACCAGGTGGTTCCCTGCGTCAGACCCACAAGTACCACATCTGCTGGCAACAGTACCTGTTTCTCTATGAGCCTAATGGTGTCCTCTGAGACCTTGTCCTTGGATTTCTTCAGCTTATTCATTGCATTGGTACGAACCTTCCGCAAGGAATCCTTGGCCTTGTTGGTGCTCTGCTTGGCCAGTTTCACCAGCATTTCCCTGTGCTCCCTGGTTACTCTGATTAAAAAAACAAAACACAAAAACATTCAACAAAATCATCCCACACGTTAGCTGCTAGCTGAGAATTTAGTATCACTCTCTCTGCTAGCTCTGCTCTTCATCGTGATGATCTTTACGTTCCTGAAGCATGCCCGGGGTGTGCCTGGGGCCCAGTGAAGTTCCTGGAGAGTCAGGTGAGGACAGCCAGTAAGAGGACTGCTGAAAACTTGAGCCAGTGCACCCTGGCCACTTACCGCATGCGTGACTGACTTGTCTCTTCAGAGTCCCCATCTGTAAGATGGAGATGGTGTGAAGGTGTTAAGACAGGATGCACGTATAAACTGTTTAGCGCTGACCCTGGCCCATGTGAACGGCTCAACAAAAGGAAGCAATTCTACCCCCTTCTCTCCCACTAGAGATGCAATGCAAATGAGCGCCACAGAAGTTGCACCATACAATCTCTAAGTCACCTGAAACAAGTCAAGTTGCAATCTTCAGAATCTTACTAATGATTATAGCAAATTACTTATGAATCACTTGAAAACTGACCAAGACGCAACATGAGTCCCAACATGTGAGAATCGCCGCACCAGTTAACTTCCGCCAAGAAGCCGTAACCGGGTCTGGCACGTGTGAGTGCTTCCTGGATGTCAGCTCCTTCCACTGTTCCCTTCCTCTTCGTCTCACCACCACGAGCACGAGCACAAGGAGGGCCTCCTACATGCCCCTGCCACAAGCACTTCCTAAGCTGGTCCTTATGACTACCAGACTACCAGGCACTTATAATTATTCTTATTTTACCTTCCCTCATCACAACAACCCAGCAAAGTGACCCCACGAGTTTGCTCAGTCTTTGTTTCTTCGTCCTCTGCATAGTGAGGACGCCTCACCGACCATAGCTGGGCGGGCACGAGGGTACTACGGTGAACACTGACCGAGGGAGCTCAGCCAGGGAAAGGGGCAAGCAAAGAGGCACTTACAATGGGCGCGCAGGATGTGGCGTGGGGAGGGAAGCCACAGGAACACTAAGGCAGCTCCACTGACTCACCAGCAACCGTCCGAGCTCAGGCAGGCAGCAAAGTGAGGGAAGAGGCTCCAGAAGAAATAATCCCAAAATGCGGGAGTCTTTGGGTCTGCTCACTAGTGTTCTGGTTCTTAGCTTCCCCAGTAGGAAGGCATTTTTCCCCTCCCCTCTCAAGTTTGATGTGGTGCCATGACTTGCATTGGTCAATGTGAGTAGAAATGAAGGGGATCACCTCGGGGCAGGAGCATTAGAAGCCAGTGTGGCCTCCAGCACATTTTGTTCCTGTTCACTGCAGTACAAGTGGGGATGGAGCTCCCATCAGCGTGGGTCCCCGAGTGACCACGATCAACAGTGTCCATCATGCGGCCGGGGCCAGAAGCAGATGGCTGTGCCAAGCCATGGAGACCTGGGGGTTGCCTGTTACTGTAGCATAACCTATCCGGTCCTGACTAACACATACACTAGGATCTGAAGAATGAAGGCAGGCTGCCTGTGCTGGCACACCAAGGGGGGCTTCCAAGAGGAAGAAAGGGCATCTACAAAGGCTCGAAGCCGCAAAGAGACCATGCTTCACCTGAGGAATTATTAGGGCACAGATATTAAGAGTGACAGGAAAAGAGGCTAGAAAGCCATACCATGGAGGGTCTTGCAAGGTCTTGAGCTGCATTTTACAGATGAAGAAAACAAAGCCCAAGAAGTTTGGGCCAAACCCAGGCTGACCTGTCTCAAGCACCAACAGTCTTAGAAAAATTCCTCTGTCCCCCGGGTCCTGAAATGGACCTCCCTGGCATATGGTTCCTGACCCTCAAATCAGCGTGGTTCTTGCTTGGTAAGGACGAACCCACATTCTGGGTATATGTTCCAAGTGAAGCAGTGATAAGCAGGTGTTAAAAGATTTAGTAGCATCTACCTGTTATTTTCCCCCTGACAGGATGAGGAAAAAAATTAAAGAATTTTGAGAAAAGATGAGCACTGAAGACAAAGCGGCCGCTGCATTATGAATCAATCCTTCTGGATTCAGCTATTTGAAGGTATTCTCGAAATAGAAATGATCCTGATTACTGCCATTATTAAGCCCGTCTCTGCCAGGTGAGTACTGTAAGTGCTGCACCTCACAGCCCCTCGCAACAACTCTTCCAGCTAGATCCCCATCCCCCCATGTGTCAAGGCGGAAACCGAGGCGCACAGATGTTGAGCAACTTGTGTAAGGGCCTGAGTGACAGGATCGGGATTCAAATCCAGATCTCTGGCCTGTGTGCTTTTGCCTCCTCCGTGCTGCCTACCCCTTGTAATCTATTTCAAATAAATTATGCACTGCTGCCATCACTTCTGCTTCCAGGCAGAAAGCTTTTCAAAGTCAGTAATATGAATCTTGGGACTGAAAAGGGCAAAACCACCATGTCAGGACTTTAGGGATTTGGATCAGATCTTGTTACTTTTATGGTTTTTAATTCATTGAACAAAAATCATGCTGACATGTTTAGGTCTCTTTTTAGTTCTGCCAAAGCATATGTCAGTATAAGGAAGGAACAGGAAAATTAAAACTTGATCCACTGATTCAAAAAACTTAATCCCGCTGAAATACTAGGAGGAGCAGAAAATAAATGAATTTAAGTCAGTAAGAAACTTCTTAAACTTCTCTAAAGAGAGCTATTTCAATCTTATATTTCATATATAATTTGAAATAGGTATCCCACTGTTTGGACAACCTTTAATAAAATAAAAAATTTTATCTAAGGAACTTCCTTTTCACTATGTTGTTACATTTACATTTTACATGAAGAAAAAACATATCTTTTAAAAAATATATACACTGGGACTCAAAGACATCTTAGGAGTAAAAGGCTATATAAAGAGAAAACAAAATCATGTAATGTAATTTGGCTTTAACACAACGTATTATTTTGTATTTATTAATATTAATGTGGCATTAGTACATTATTAACACCTGTTTCTACACATCACAGCATCCAATTATCACTGACAAAAGCATTTTGGCTTCAGGATGCAAGTACAGGGCGATAATCTTAAGGAAATGGAAAGCTGAAGGCAGGGGCGGGGGCGGGCACAGGGCGAGCTGAGGGGACAGGAATATGTGTGCTGGTGCGGGGTGTTGGGCTGAAAGGTATCTCAAAAACAAGTCCAGAAGCAGCTGGGCTGATGGGAAGGCACTGGTTTGAAGCCAGCCAGACCTGTTGCATTCCCATGTCTACCACCCAGAAGCTGAGTATCCTTGGGCAAGCTCCTTAATCTCTCTGAGCGTCAGATGCCTCATCTCTAAAACGAAGACAATAAAAACATCTCACAGGGTGATAGGGAGAAGCAGACACAACACATACATAAAGACAGCAGCACAGAGTAGCCCTGAATAAATGATAACGATTATGAATGTTTTAATCAAATACACCTAATTACTTCCTCATGAAACAATGAGGGCACATCTGTTTTAGAAAAGAAACATACTACATTATGGAAATATCTTAATTCCTTTCCAAACCCGTGATTAATACATCTGATCATCTCCATCTCGCATGCATGGGGTTCGCTGAGTACGCGCTAGTTTGTTCTCGGGCTTCTGCTCTCGGCCCGCTGGTTCTGAGCACCCGCTCTGCACTTGACATGCATTCACTCATCAAGCACTGGCTGAGGCCCGAGGTGCATGCCAGATCCCGGGCCAGGCGGAGGAGCTCAGAGAGAAGGCGGGCCTGGTCCGACTTCCCCAGAGGCTCAGCCCAGTGGTGGAGACAAACCCGTCAGCCACTACTGAGAAAGAGCATTGGTGCTGCTAGGGCAGAGGGCTGGGCCTTCTGCAGGAGGAGCAAGCAGAAAAGTACAACTCATTCTGTCTCTAGATTTGGAAAATGCCTTAGAAGCATTTTGGTCTGCTGCAGAAGAGAGGACAGGGCCTTCCAGGCAGAAGCACGGTGGGAGATCTAATGGCAGGAGGGCAGGAGGCTGCGAAGGTCAAATTTGTTCTGCAGGCCTGGAGTTTTCAAATTCTTCTTTTGCCACAAATCTCTGGCTTTAAAGAAAACCAAGGCGGAGGCTCCATTTATAAATGTATTAAAACAAACGGAAAGAGAGCTCTTCCAGTTAATGAGGGGAAGGGCCCTCGGGGAGGGGTGGTGCTCTATCCAAGGCTCACAAAGTTTAGCCCCCCGACTCCCCTGTACTTCTGGGCCTACCACTAGGGGCTGAGGGACCTCAAGCAAGTTATTTAAAGTCTCTGGACTTTGGTCTACTCATCTGGAAATAGAAATTAAAATAAAACAAACACACATAAAAAAACCCTAGCATCTACCTTTCAGAGTTCTGGCGAGGATTCCGTGAGAGAACACATAGAACATCCACACTACAAAAGCCTGGTAGAGAACAGACACTCAGAGGACATCAGCTGCCTCTGCTGCTGCTGTTGACGTGTTGGCGCTCCCTGAGGCATCTTCAAATAACGAAGAGTTTATGCTTGGAAGGTTTTATCAATAGAGAAATGAGAGCGCAAGTAATCGATGCTTCAGCAAGATGACTTTTGAAGATCCTAATTTAACAACCCGTGTACATTTTATAATCCAAATGCTCCCAGCATGTTGCCCTGAAATTTTCTCTTTTCGGTACTAATTCATTCATTTAGTTTATAGTTTCAGTCAACAGCTGTTTACTGGGCACATACTGTGTGCCAGCCCCGATGCCAGACATGAGGGATGTAGCAGTGAACACATGAGTTTACTGTCTGGCAAGGAAAGCAGGCATTAAACAAACACATGCACAACTGATCAATAAGTTACGGTTCTAATAAACACAATAAATACATACAGAGTTCCATGAAAATAATTAGCAGGGGAGGGGAGTCTGATCGAGGTCCCCTGTGGGGCTCCAGGAACTAAATGGGGGACATTTAAACTAAGTGATATTTATTTATTTATTTATTTATTTATTTATTTATTTATTTATTTTAAAAAGATTTTATTTATTTGACAGACCGAGATCACAAGTAGGCAGAGAGGTGGGCAGAGAGAGAGGAGGAGGCACGCTCCCTGCTGAGCAGAGAGCCCAACACAGGGCTCAATCCCAGGACCCCGGGATCATGACCTGAGCCAAAGGCAGAGGCCTTAACCCACTGAGCCACCCAGGCACCCCAAACTAAGTGATATTTAAATTAAGATGTGTAAGAGGGGCAGGGCTCCTGGGTGACTCAACTGGCTAAGTGACTGCTTTTGGCCCAGGTCACAATCCCAGAGTCCTGGAATGGAGCCCTTCATTAGGCTCCCTGCTCAGTGATGAGCCTGCTTCTGCCTCTCCTTCTGCCGCTCCCTCTGCTTATGCTCTCTCGCTCTCTGTCTCTCTCTGTCAAATAAATAAATAAATAGAGAGGTAAATCTTAAAAAAGAAGGAGGCATACATTAAAAAAAAAAAAAAAAAAAAGGCCGTGTAAGAGAGGAGGGGTTGGGGGATCTCATTTCCACCCGTGGGAATGGTCTGTATAAAGTAAAGGCATCCCGGGCGCCTGGGTGGCTCAGTTGGTTAAGCCTCTGCCTTCGGCTCAGGTCATGATCCCAGGGTCCTGGGATCGAGTCCCGCATCGGGCACTCTGCTCAGCAGGGAGCCTGCTTCCTCCCTCTCTCTCTGTCTGCCTCTCCGCCTACTTATGATCTCTGTCTGCCAAATGAATAAACAAAAATCTTAAAAAATAAAAATAAAAATAAAATAAAGTAAAGGCATCCTTCCAGGTCAGAAGATGGGTTCTGCTCTCTGAGGGACTGGAAAAGGCAGTGAGGATAAGGACAGAAAGAGGAGAAAGACTGTCCCAAACGAGGAGGCTGCTGAGCTGGCATGCACAAGAGTACGCACACAAGCCCTTGCATGACACACCTTGCATGACACACAAGCCCTTGCATGACACACCGAGGCTTCGTCGGTCCACTGACGAGTGAAGAGACCCATGGGTGGTACACACACACACAGGGCAGCTGCATTCAGCCTGGAAAGGGAAGGAAATCTGACACATGCGATAGCGTCAATGAATCCTGAAAACATTATGCTAAGTGAGATAACCCACACTCAAAAGGACAAATGCGCACGATTCCACTTTCTGCGAGGCACCTACAATAGTCAAACTCACAGAGATGGAAAGTAGAATAGCAATTTCCAGGGGCTCACTGGGAGGTGAAGGGAATGGGGAGTTACTGTGCGATGGGTACAGACTTTTAGTTTTGCAAAATGTAAACGGGTACTGGAGATGGTTGTACAACAAAGCAAATGTACTTAATACCACGAACTATACATTTTTAAATAATGGTAAATTTTTTATGTGTATCTTACCATGATAAAAAAGTTGAAGGGTCCTAGCAGATTGTTCCTAAGAGTAATTCGTGGTCCCGTGAGTCTGGGGGAGGCCCAGGAAACACGACGAGATATGTATTTTGTGCAGATGGCAATGTACAAGCGAGATCTAAGCTCCTGGCAAAAGTCTACCCAAGGGCTCCTCAGCAGGCAGATGGGAAGCTGCGGAGCCGCCCTGTAACAGCTTCTTGGCTGGATGATGAAGACAGCAGCCTTTTCCGCTAGGGTCAGAGAGCCTCCCAGCATAAGGCAGGGGTTGCGGCTGAGCTGGCAGGGTCACACTCTGTTTGTACATATCCAGCAGGCAGGTCTTCCAGTAACATCCTGGATGGGAGCCTTCCTGCAAAATTCCTTGAGCATGTTCTCGTGAACAATAAGCAGAGGACATGCCCTGATGGTAACTCACACAGCAGAGAATCCCCCGGACCGCACTGATACTTCCTATTGTTTCACTGAGAATGGGACACGTGTACAAAGCTATTCACCAGGTGTATATCAGAGGAAGCCCTGCTCAGCGTGGGCAGTTACAGTAAAACCCAGTTACGATATGTCAGACACTCGACTTCAAAAGGATCACTGGTTACTTAGAGGGGACTTTAAAAGGTGGAAAAACCATGCTACAAAGTCCAGAAGACTTCAGTTGGAATCCCCTCTGCTCCTTCCCAGCCTCAGAACCAGAGGCGTGCTGTTCAACTTCTCTAAACTGCTTCTTCATGTACAAAGTGGCAGGAAGAATGATCCTAAGAGGGCAGAAGCCACTATTAAGCAAAAGGGTGGTAGCAGGGCCTTGGCACACCGCCTCGTGTGCGCTATAGAAGCTCACGACTGGCGGCCTGCGTTCTTACTCTTACCACACTCTCTGGGGCTTGTGGATACTAACAGGAAGTGAACGGCAAGGGAGAAAACCATCAAAAAGATTTAGTGCCTTGAGCTTGGGCTGCTCAGTGGATGGTGAGCAGAGAGGGAAAGAGTGGGAACAGAGGCGAGAGGGCACTGGGGGCAGTGGGAGGCACGCGTTCTCCTCTAGCAGCTGAAGGGGCACAGGCTGAAGGAGAAGAAAGCTGCACTTCCAGGGAATGTCCCATCAAAATACATCTCTGACAGTTCCACGAAGACAGACCTCGCCACCTCCGCACCGGCTTCTGGGAGACCTCCCCCCAGCAGGAGCATCAGCCTGCAATCAGCAGCTGACACATGCCCGGTTTCATTGTTCGCTGGTGGGCGCTGCCCGCTGCCGGGGGGCCCCTGGCCCCGAAGGAAATGTTTTTGTTTGTGTAGCTCAGCCAGACTTCCTATGCTTCTAGGTATACGATTTCCCCCTCCCCTCTTTCCTCACCCCCACCCCCTAGCTCACCAGCCTGCTGTCCATACACTAATGTCTCATAAAGACCTCAGGTGTCCTTTTTGCCTGAAGGAAATCATATCTGCACTTCCGAGGGACATCTACCACCCGCAGTCACTTTAGTTCTCTCTGGGGACACAACCTGCCACCCGCTTGCAGATGATTGTTCTGTAAGCATAATCTTAAAGACTTGGCTAAGCCAGACAAATGGTGCTGAACCACAGCCCAGCAGGATGCAGAGATAAGGAAGGCTGAGGTCAGGGCTCACATCTCCACATTCTTAGCCGAGTGACCTTGATTAACTCAGCTGATTTCTTCCCTGTCACTGGAGTGGGACAGAAACCCAAGTCCAAAGATGAGTGCAGGTAACTCTTCCTTCAGCTCTCACATACAGGAAAAAGAACATAGTTTTGGTGGTGAAGGCAGACTTGGTTTCCAATCCCGGATCTGCCCCCTACCAGCTGGGTGATGGGCACAAGTAACCTGTCCTCTCTGAATTGAAAAGACATCTGGCGAAGCACTTAGGAGAACAGTCCCTGAAGCCAGTTCACTGGGATTTGAGGCTCCGATCTCTCATGTCTTAGCTGTGTGGCCCTGGACGGGTAATTTTACCTCTTTGCCTCAGTTTTTCCATCTGCCAAATGTGTATAATACCATTAACTTAATGGGACTGTTGTGAGGATTCAATATTAATACATATGTGGCACACAGTAATGCCCTCAATAAACATGATCTGTTGTTATCTCCTCAACTGTCAAATGGAGGGGGAGTAATAAAAATGTTCCATTTCTTCCACAGTGAGTGCTGCAAGCAAATGAGCAGACGGTTAAAAAAACTCGGCCTATGTACATATTAACTATGTAAAAGCTGTCAATGCTATCAGTAATAAAAACACTGACGATGTCTCCTACGGACGGAGAGCACAGCAGAGGGGGATCCAAGCCCTGGCTCTGAGAAAGACTGCCTGCTTTTCCACTTACTAACGTGTGACACGGGACACAAAGAATCCCCTTCCCCTAGGACTCCTTTTCTTTAGCTGTAAAAGAGGGCTGTTAGGAATGCACGGAGAGCACCAACAGCTCGTGGAATAGCAGTGAGCACACAGGAAGTGCTCGTCTTCGTTCATTCCATAAACGCTGATGGCATTTTGGCATTCTCACTACCCACAAGGCCGTGTTCCAGGCCCGGGAACACAACCATGAATGAAACTGACGGAGCAACTCATATACATGTTCTACGGAGAGAGGGAAACGAGTAAATAAAACAAACTGCGAGTGACGTAAAGAAAATAAAACGCCACCGTGAGATACGGGAGAACCTTATTATTGTCGCTTAACTAAGGGCCCATTTGCGTTTGCCTGGACATCTGACTCGGATGGCAGGGGCTCCCCTTCAGTACTAATGATACCTAATTTTTGCAGAGCTCTTTCTCCGTGCCAGCCCTGAGCTGACACAGTGTCCGGGCATTAACTCCGTGAATCCTCACAACACTCCAGACATAGTGACACTATTACCTTGCTTTCACAGATAAGAAAAAGGAGGCTCAGACAGATCAAGTAGTCTGCTCAAGGCCACAGGACAAGTTCCTCGGAGACCTGGATCCGAGCCCCATGCAGCTGACTCCTGCATTCCAGACCTCCCTTGTTGGTGCTGACAAACGGAAGCAGCTTTTCTTACTAGTGGAGGTGATAAAAACAGCACCGCTCTTATTAAGGCCTGCCTAGATCCCTAGTTCATTACTACTCCTCCAGCTCCCCTACAAGTTCAAGTGTAATGGGGAGAAAGGAGAAAGGGAATCTAGAGAGGACTGCCACGGAAAAGTGATCTGACCTGTTGCCATCAGCTGCCACATTCTGTAGAGAGGCGCGGGACACAAAGTGGAGAGGACAGCAGTGGGGCAGGGAGGACGGAGGAGGAGCGGGGCGGAGAGAAGCCTGTCCTCTGGGGTGCAGCTTTTGCACAGGTGTTGGTGGCACTTTGTCCTCTATCCATTTTCCACTCTTGATTCCTGATTGCACTTCCTTACACGTTTCAACCAGAACCTATGTGCTGGGAGGGAGCCCCCATTTCACACACATGGATCCTAAAGTAGTAGGAGGCACGCCTGAAAAGCTGCAGGCTGGGTGGGAAGCCACACGGTGGAGGAGGAGGCAGGCACCCTAACAGTGCACGGAGGCCCTCGAGGGCCTGGAAGGCAGGAAGAAACAAGGGACTGGAGCCCAGCCAGCAGAATAAGCCGCCCCAAGCAAGCGGGTGGCAAGCAGGCGGTGAGAAGGAAAGGCCTGGAAAAGTAGCTGCAGTGGCTCAAATGCAGTACGCGGCTGCCCCAGCTCGAATGAGGTCCTTCGGCCTCTGACTTTTTCCCCCTTTCAGGTCTGCTGAGGGTCTGCTCGTGTGTAGGCTGTGTTAGAAAAGGGTGTTTCCTGAAATGCACACGTCAGACACACTACTCGGGTATAAGGTCCACAAGGCCCTACAGCAGCTAGTTGAGGAGGCCATAGAGCTGGAATACGGGCTCCAGGTGGGCAGCCCCATGAACAGTGGGAGAGTGTGACAAGAACCTGGGTTCTAGAAGCAGACAGATTTGATCTGAATAATGACTCCTCTGTTTACTAATCTGTGACCTTGAACAAATTAAACTTTCCGATGCCCCAGTTTCCTTATCTGTATTACACCCATCTCAAAACGGTATTCTCTGCACTGGCAAAAACAATGAGATCACCATGAAGAGATGTACACAAGGCATGGAAAAAAAAGAAAAAAGGCAGCTATTCAATCCTGTTTATGTAAACTTAAAAAATAAACTTACAGGTTTGTACACGCATCTTTTACAATTTGGAAGGATATACATCAAACTTATCAAATTACTTCATGGAAAATTATTTCGGGAATAGTAAAAACTTTCTATTTTTCTGTAGGATTTGAGTTTTTGCAATAAATGTGTACCATTTTTACAATTAAGAGGTGAAGAATTATGTATCTAGAAGTTTAGTTCCAGCATATATAAAGACCTCTTACAACTCAACAAAAGGACAAACAAACTCAATTAAAAAATGGGTAGGGGTGCCTGGGTGGCTCAGTGGGTTAATAAAGCCTCTGCCTTCGGCTCAGGTCATGATCTCAGGGTCCTGGGATCGAGCCCCAAGGTGGCCTCTCTGCTCAGCAGGGAGCTGCTTCCCTTCCTCTCTCTGCCTGCCTCTCTGCCTACTTGTGATCTCGGTCTGTCAAAGGAATAAATAAAATCTTTAAAAAAAAAAATAGGTAAAGAACTTCAATAGCCATTGTTCTGAAGATATACAAATGCCAAACAAGCCCATGAAAAGACGCTCAGGCTCAGCAGTCATGAGGGAAATACAAAGCAAAACCATGACGAGATACCACATCACACTCACTGGGGTGAGGGCAGCAACAATGACCTAGAATGACAAGTGTCGGCAGGGGGAGGCAGAAATTAGAGCCCTCATACATTACTGGTGGGCACAGAAGATATGCAGCCTCCATGGAAAAGTTTGGCAGATCCTCAAAAAGTTAAAAAAAAAAAAAAAAAAAAGAGCTGTCATATGACCCAGCAACTCCGTTCTTATGGATATACCCAAGAGAATGGAAAGTATGTTCACACAAAAGTGTGTGCAATGACCTTCACATGGCAGCATGATTCCTAACAGCCAAAAAGCAGAAACAACTCAAATGTTCATCAACTTACAAATGGATAAATAAAATGTGGTCTATGCCCCTACAATGGAATATTAGTTGGCAATAAAAAGAACAAAGCGCTTACAGATGCTAGAACATGGATGAACGTGAAAGCATTATGCTAACGGAAAAAAGCCAATCACCAAAGACCAAGTAATGTGTGATTCCATCTCTATGAAATGCTCTGATCAGGGAAACCCACAGAGACAGAAAGCAGATTAGTGGTTGCCTGCCACAATCCCAAGTGGGGCAGGGTGTTTAGAGGATAAAGCTGTGAGCGACTGCTGGCGGGTGCAGAGTTTCTTTTTGGGGTGATGAAAAATGTCCTAAAATTGATTGTGGTGATGGTGGCACAACTCTGAATTTACCAAAAACCACTGAATTGGACAGTTGAAGTGGGTGAATTATATCTCAATAAAGCTGTTTAAGAAGGTCCTATGCCTCTCTGGTTCTTGTTATTTAACGGTGCTCATCTCCTGGACAGAGAGCGTTAAGGACAGGAGGCACCCCTGGTTCCACACCTGGGGACCCACAGTGCTGATACTGCTCCCTGCAACAGTTCACCATCCCCACGCAGGGAAGGTCACAGGAATGCTCTGCGACAACAGCTACTTTGACAGCGACCACTTAAAACCTACCATTCACTCTCACTGACTGACTTTCTTTCCTCTCCTCATGGGTATCAGGCCTGTGTCACGGTCCAAAGGCTCTCCCTCCACTCCTGCTCCGCCTCCCCTTTATCCATCTCAGGAGTTTCTCCCAATTAATCTGCCCCAAAGTAAATGTGGTTATTATCCCATTCTACAGATGAGGACACTGAGACACAAAGAACTGAAATAACTAGTGTAAGGTCACATAACTCTATTGGTTTCCCCATCCCGGTTTTTCTGATGGTAACCTTGGCGCCCCCCTACTTTCCGTGCTGCTTCTCCCTAGCTGCACTGTGGCTTCCTCCTGCCCCTGGTTAACTCAACCTGGGGACCATCCTTCTCGCCTTACCCAGCTTGCTCTCCCCTGGAAAAACCTGGTCATTATTCATGAGAAGCCATTTGTCAGGATATGGTAGGGCAAAAGCACTTGGGAAAGGGAATTCGGGCTAGGTGAACTGTAACACAGGCTTTTTACTGAAATCTGGTGAAACACCTGGTTCTGAGCCCAAGTAGAATTCTCCCTCACGCTGTCACCTTAGAACAAAGTCTGGGGGAAGGAGCCTTGCCTGGGGCACAAGGTCTATCATCCTGGACGATCCCCGGAGGAAAAGTGGGAGCTGATGAGGGCAACTATCTGACTACTGGGAGGCTTTGCCAAGCAGCTCAGTGGGCTGAGGGTGTTGAGAAGAGCCGAGGTCCCTCTGCTCACCAGAAACACAAAGCAAATCTCACACCACAGCCAGGGGTGGTCCTCAGATCTTCTTATTTGGGATATACCTTTTAGGAGGTCTTATTCGCCATAATTCATTCAAAGAAACTACTGAATCCTCATTAACAATCAAACTATAGTGCTCCTGAGCAACTGAAATTCCAAGATAATTACAACATCATGACTCAACTCCTCCCACCCCTAAAAATGGGGGAGAAGATAGACAAAACATGAACATGAGGTTGGGGAGGGAGTTAGGAAGAGAGAGAGAGTTAAGGACTAATAGAGCAATCACGAAACAGAAGTTAACATATCATTGGTTTTACCTCCAAATAATCAGAAAAAGAATGTTTCCAAGAACTCTTTTAGCAGGAGAATTGGATAATGTCAAATAGTATCAGATAAAGGAATTAAAATCGATTAGGTACCTATGACATGCCAAGCCCCACACTACGAGCACCATGTTATGATATCCCATTCTCCTCACAATCACAGAAATGATTCACATTTTATAGATAAGGAAGCTGAGGTTTCTAATAATTAAGCCGTGGGCACATTCCCCAGACTGCGAGGCACTGGCCGTACATGACAGAGGGGCTCCTTTAATGGACAATCTGCTCAGGAGCGCCCCTTCAGCCAGGATGACCTTCCCAGGGGTGCACTGCAGGGGGTCTCCTCCCACCCAATCCCCCTCTTCCTTTCTTCACTGGTGGCAGACCTGCACTCTGTCCCTTTCATGGGCATTTCCTCCCATAAACCTCTTACACATCGGATTCTGTCCCGGCATCTGATTCTCATAGGACCCAAGCTGACATACCCAGAGTGACAGAACAGGGATTTGAACCTCAAAGCCCCTGTGCTTTCCTTTATACCTAGAGATTAAGTGGTGGATAAATCCAGTCACTAAAACCAGTGATCATTCTCAGACCTTCTCTCCCTGGACTCACGAGCCATGTTGAGCATAGCCAATGATTTTCTCCACTTTAAAATGCTTTGCTGGGTTTCCCAGACCCATGCCCTCCTAGTTCTCTGGCCACTTAGTCTCAGTCTCCTTTGCTGGCTCCTCCTCACTTCCCTGACCCAAAAACCTTGAAGTGGAGCATCAGGGCCACAGCCACCAAACCCCCTCTCTTCGTGATCTACATTACCCTATAAAATAATCTCACCTAATTTCACAGCCTCTCCTCTAGGTTCACCTCTCCCAGATTTCTCTGGCCCATGCCTGTCCTCTGAACTCTAAACTCATAGATCAAACATCCCACTTGACCTTTCCACTTAGGTATCTTACAGTATCTCAAAATAAACATGTACAAAACCTGTTCTTCGCTTACATCCAACTTGCCCTTCCACAGTCTGCCCTGTCAGTGAGAGCACTTCCATCCTTCCAGGTGCTCAGACCAAACACCTTGGCGGCATCTTTGAGTCCTTTATAAATTCACAACCTACCTGCCAGCAAACCCTGGCAGCTTTTTCTGTAAAACGCATCTGGAATTCAACAAGTTCTCACCATGGTCTCATCAGGAGACCAACGAGTTCCACCATGACTAAGCTCTCCAGACCATCATCATGCCTGGGTGAAGCTCCTCACTGGACCCTGTTCACCCTTTCCGTCCTACAGGAGAATTCTCAAAATAGCAACCGGTATGAGCCTTTCAAAACCTAACTCACATCACGTCACTCCCTAGCTCAAAACCCTCCAGTAACTTCCCATTTCATTCCAAGCAAAAACTAAAATCCTTATAAGGGTCTATAAAACTATGGTGGTGGATTTTATGTGTCAATTTAATTAGGCCACAGGGTGCCCAGATATTTGGTCAAACATTATTCTAGAAGTTTCTATAAGGGTGTTTTGGGATGAATTTAACATTTAAATCAATAAACTGAGTAGAGCAGTTGGGATCTGAGCAGCCCGGAGGGGTCACTTGGGTGCACTGCCGATGGCTGTCTGACCCTGAAATGTCCACTTCGCTAAGAAACGCTAAGGCTCCCCTGTTCCCTTGTTTCCCAATTACAGTCCCCCTAGGCCTACCACTTTCTACTCCCAGCAGAACCAGAAGCAAACCTGGACGAGCCTTACGACACTGTTAGTAAAAGAGAAAAACTGTCAACAACCAACACATTCAACTGTGAACTAGTTAATGCTGTGTGTAAAATGCAACCGCTATGCATCCTTTAAAAAGAGTGTGGAGGAATTCTCATCAGAGAGTAATGACACATTGTTAAGTTAAAAAACAAATGCAGAACAGTATATGTAATTTAATCCCTTATCATTACAAGAAAAATGGAGGAGACAGAGACACGTGTTTGAATTTGCATAGAAAAAAATCTAGAAAATCAAGGTGCTGAGAGTGGTTCCCCATGGAGAGCAGGATGGAGGTATTTTAATTTTTTCTTTAATTCTACTTAAAATAAAATCAGTGCAGACATTGATGAAAAATAACGACAGAGGGGACAATCAAGGAGGAATGCAACCGCAGCAGGGAACGAGTCCGTCACACGCACTTTTATTTCTTCAGTGAATTCATGATTCCTTACATGATTCCTTCCTGCCTCTTGAAAGGCAGACATGAGGTCAGCGCTCTCCAGCAAGCAGCCTCATTCTACTCTGTGTGGTTTTCTCACTGAAAGTTGTTAAAATGATGAGCCATGGAGTGTGTGTGTGTGTGTATGTGTGTGTGTGCACACTTGTTTGGGGGCATAATAAAGATGTGAATGAGGCTGGGGAGGAAATATGGCCTGATGGAAAGGATCTCCTGCTCAAAATTTTTCAGGGTCCCCACTCACTTCACTCAGTGAAGGCAAAGAGTAATATTCCAGAGAGACCTGCCATCAGGAGACCAGAATGGGGAAAAGGGCAGTAAAAAAAGACCTGAGTTCTAAACCTACTTCTGCAACTTAGTAGCTTTATGAGAACAGGTATTTCACTTCTGTGAATGGGCACAAGTCAAACAGGCATAAGAACAGTCTCCTGACCTCATGGGAGTGTTGTGAGAATTCAGGGAGAAACTATAAGGTATTCAGCACAGCACCCTCATGCCCTACCCCTGCACAGCAGGTGGTCAATAAACAGTACCCCAAATGTGGTTACATAAATAGGAAAGAAAAAGTAGAAGGAACGATTTCACTGACTCTGAAACATTAACAGGAATGATCAGAGAATCCATCCAGTAGGCTGACTTCTCTAAATGAAAGAACACTGGCCAGAGGAGAAAACAAATCTGTACACACTGCCCGTGGATACAGACAGAAGCCTTGGCTCAGTGGTACTGTACCAAGGACAGCTGTGAGGAGAACCTACGCACAGCCAATGGGGCTGGATTCCCAGAGGCTGTGAAGGAGGCCTCCAAGTCTGACCTGTTGTCGATTTAGGATTTGTCTTCCCCCTATTTCCCAAAAGGATCAGAGGCAGATTCTAGTAAAAATCACATCCTCGGCAGATTCATTTAAATAAGAATGTAAGAATCAGAGGACTATAATCAGGATGAGGTCCTAGCCATCATCTGCTGCAACTGCAAATAAAACTTAGCTCTGGGCAGCCAGAGTGAAGCCAGAAAACTTGCAGACTGATCATTAGGCAAAGGAAGAATCAAGATCAATCAGGAAAGGCAAATTCTCCTAGAACAAAACTTGAAATTTTATAATCAGAATCCGATCCTAAGAACACATGCTTCTGGTTCCCTCACACCTCCCAACCTCCTAACAGAAGCTTCAGCGTATTATTTTCCTCCTCACAGCTTTGTCAATTACCAGCTCTCTGACCCGAAACCAATGCCCCATTTCTCTGGATCTCAGCTTCCTCATCCTTAAAATGAACAGTGCTCTTCCCTGTTTATGAAAGGGAATGGAGGAACCTTTGCTAGCGTTCACTGGGTACCGGCTAAGCATCAAAATCTTTGTGTACACTCTCAGTGAAATCTCCCAATAACCACAGAAGGCAAGTCCTGTGAATATTCTACCGATGACCTCCCTGAGACTCAGAGAGGTGGGGACAGCTGCCATTGGCATGCAACTAAAAAGTTCGACAGGATGAACCCAACTGCAGGCTTCTGCGGTACCAAGGTAGAAATTTAGCCACGATACTTTTCCACTTTCCCCGTCGATGCCAAACACCCACCAGGTCCTGGGATGTAGTCGGTACTCAGCATATTAGTTCCCTTCCTCACATCCCCATCCTCCTTTGTCCTAAACTACCATGACATATATCTAGAAAATTAAGTTTACTAAATGGTATCGGTATCTTATATTTACACAGTTTCTTTCCTCTAAAGAGATTATACGACTTAATCTATTTTCTCTACTAATCCCACCAAATCTCTACCTATCATTATGCATTATTTCACTTATTTTGCAAGTAAGGAACTAGAAGGCAATAGGCTGCTAGGGTGACGTGCCCACGGTCATGTGGAAGTCACTGCCAAAACCAAATAAAAACCTTGGTCCTCTTTATGTCTAAATCAACCTTTATCCTCTCATATGACACAGCCTCCGTAATGAAGAACAGATCATTCATTTTTTATCTGGAAAACGACCAAACGTATAATTCAGTAAGGGGCCTCATGACCTTACCACCTTGTCAAAGGGAAGTAAGTATATAAAAAATGAGGTTTGCGGGAGCAGACGGTTTCAGTCCGTCAACTTTCTCTTAGATTACTCCCGTTAACCAACATAAAATAATGTAAAATACAATGTAACGGATCCCCAAGTCTTTGGAAATTTAAGTAAAACTCACTGATCTTTCAAACTTGCATACAATGCACAAAGGCAATCGTCAGGTCCTGCACGCTGCAGAGGGGCACTTTAAGTCCACTGGATCCCCGAAGGGAGAATACGATACACAACTGGGCCACTCTCAGAAGAATCCAAGTCAGCAATGAGCATTTAGCAGCATAAATTCATAGCATCCACAGAATTTTAAAGTTCCAGAGGGACGTGGCAGGCCCCTGAGAGCAGTCTCTTCATCCTTATACATAAGGAAACTGAGGCTCAAGGAGGTTAAGTGGTTTTCCTGCAATTTCACAGACAAAAGAACAAGAACTAAAAAAAAACAAATCTGCTCATTCCACTTGCAAGTCTTACATCTGATGTCCATGAACACACTTAGCGCTTTCCAGAATTACCCATCTAGAAAGACACCGCAAGATCAAGAGCATGTACTCGAGCAACAGAAAGACTAAGGATTCAAATCGTGACTGCCACTTAGAGGCCACGTGATCTCAGGCAGGTCCCTGAATTTCTTTGAATGTCAGTGTTTTCACCTGTAAACAGTGGGTAATAATTAATGCCACAGACAAGCTGCAGGCGGCATAAAGAAGGCCATAGCCTGTGAGCTCCGTGAAGACAAACATCAGGTTCATACATCCCCAGCCCTTGGCACAGAGCCTGACACATGATGCATCTGTAAAACTTTACTGAGCAAATTAATGAACTAATCAAGCCAACAGGTACTGGACTTGAACCCAAGGTCTACTTGGCTCTTGAACACTAGGTTCCATTGACTGATTTCAAAGCAGAGTGTTAAATCTGACTTACAGAATACTCAAAATACAATGGAATAAGAGCCATTTTCTGGCCATGTAGCAGGAAAAGCTCAGTGGATTTTCAGTGTTGGGACTGATTATTGTTGCAATCATGAGGCTTTAGAATCAACCAGACCTGGGCTGAGGTCTCAGCTTTAGTGTAAGCTGAGTGACTTCAGAGGATGCTACTTTACCTCTCTGAGGCTAAATTTCCATACCTGCAATAAATGGGGATTGTGTGAGAAGTAAGGTAACACATGTAAAGAAACACAGAATGATGTGCAGCATTAAAAAACTCTTACTCTATTTCCCTTCTAGTTAGTTAGAGGCTTCATTCATTCATTTCACTTAGGTCTCAGCTCAAGTATCACTTCCTTTCAGGGCACCTTGGTGGCTCAGTCAGCTAAGCGTCCGACTCTTGATCTCAGCTCAGGTCAAGAGATCAAGCCCCATTTCAGGCTTCGGGCTCCACACTCAGCATGGAGCCTGCCTGAGATTCTGTCTGTCTCCTTCTCCCTTTCCCCCACGCCCCCTCTCTTCCACTCATGGAAGCTCTCTCTCTCTCACTCTCTAAAATAAATAAGTCTTTAAAAAAAAAGAAGTCACTTCCTTTCTGAACTTTCCTATCTACAATAACCCTCCCCCATTCCCTATCCCCTTACATCTCTTATTCTTTTTCATAGTCCTTATCATCACAGGACATTACATCATGTATTTATTTATCTTTCTGTTTACTGTGCCTATTCAACCAGAAGGTAAGCCCAGGAGGACAGCAGCTTTTTGTTTATTTTGTTTACTGCTATATCTCAGCCACCAGGGAAGTGCTGGCATTTAGATAGTGCTTAATAAATATGCGCTGAATGACTAAATGAATTAATTCAACGCTGATTTGGGATCTGCTGTCTGGAAGGCACTGTGCAGGAAGAGGGACTTAAAGATAATTGGCGACAACGGGAGGAGAAACTACTTTGGTTGGTTGTGGAATCTTCCCAGGTTTGGAATCTGTGGAGATCCTTACCTCACCTGGGCCATCCCTGTTGAACTCCTGACTGTTCTTGTGTCTACTCTGACCCCCCACAAAAAGTCAACATCGGATCAGATCAGATCAGATCGCTCTGCTTAAACTGCTCCAGTGGTTTCCTATTTCAATTAGAGTAAAGCCCACACTCCTTACCACAGCCTGAAAAGCCTTTCCTACCACTCTCTCTCCTGCCCTCCCTGAGTTTCAGACACACTGGCTTTCTCATCTCAAACATGCCAAGGTCTTGTTACTTCTTTTCTTTTTTAATTTAAAAATAAACATACATTTTTATTCACTTAAAACTCTAAGTTCTATTTATATAATTAACAATATTCTGTTCTAATACTTATATTTTTCAGCAAGCAAGGACTAATGTAAAAAATAACACTGCAAGGAGTGTGAGTTGGAGATCACAAGTGTTGAGGTCTATTCTGATTTGGGGCCTTTGTGCTGGCCGTTCACTCTGCCTGAAAAGCTCTTCCCCTAGGCTGGATCTTGCTCACCATTCTGTTCAGCAAAAATCTTACCTCTGAGGAGAGTCTTCCCAGGCCAAAGTTGTCTCTCCACCGTCACCCTCATCAAGCTGCTCTACTGGGTCCCAGTGCCTTTTCTTTCCTCACAGCATTTCATTACCTGGGATGACTCGGCTATTTATGTGTTCTACCTTCTACCAGAACGCACGTCCCGTACAAACAAGGACTTTGCAGGTTTACTGCTGCATTTCCAGCCCCTAGTACATAGCAGGCACTCAATCCATATTTCCTCAATCTGTACACTGGATCTCAAAAGACATCAGAGTTCGCCAGAATGAAAGTATAGGTAAGGCACACTACTGGCCTACCAGTGTCTTGATATGTTGGTTTCCTTCCCCATTCCATCAAAATAAGTGAATTTTAACCAAACTTACTTGGGAATGGGTACCCGAATTAGCGTCCCTTCCACTTCTGGGTTCAGATTCATTCCACTTTCTCTTATAGCCTTGATAGCTGCAGCTGTACACTGAAAACCAGATCAAAAGGTAAACAGAATTAGTAAATAATTATTACCAGATGCAAGCCCTCTGTCGATAACTGGCAACCCATCTTGGCAGAACATGGAAACATTTAGTTCTGTTACCAGTAAGATCAGGAAGTTACATTGGTGTAGAGTGCTTTGATCAAGCTGAATAGCAAACTATGTCCACTCCTGGTACCAGTGTACTGCGGGAGGGAAGAAAAGCAAAGAGAAGGAAAAAATAAAAAGAAAACAGCTCTGCTTCTTTGAAAAGATTTCAATGGTTTGAGGCAACACAGATCAAAACCACAATAAATCCTCAAGGGAGGGGGGCTGGTCTGTGCAAAGATTGGTGTAAAGACAGATGAAAGATTTTATACATTAAAAATTCCAGTTGACATTTTACACTCAAAATATACCAGTGCCGATTTGGAATGAGTAAATAAATTTAACTCATTCACATCTACACTCACACCAATCCCACTCGCGTCTTGGAATGAGCAATGGGTCTCTGCTGGGATGTGCTCTCGGGAAGGCAGTATGGGGTTCGGAGTCAGAAAGATCCCAGTTCAGATCCTAGCTCCGGTAACCATGTGACCTGGCCCAACAATCCTGAGCTCTCTGAGCCTCCATGTTGTAATCTGAGACCACAAGGTACCTAGATCTCCCAGAGCATTAAATGAGATAACATGAACAATGCAACCTGCTCTGTGCCTAGCACACAGTGACACAGGCAAGGAGACTTATCATATAAATTTATTACATAAAAGTAAGAATGCACAAATCCTCAAACAAGGCTGAGCTGTTGTTATCACTCAGCTGATGCACTGCTGTCCCGCCTGACATCCTTCAGGGTCTTCTCTGACACAGTCTTGCTCTCTACTGGGCTAGGTGGCACAAAGGTACATTGATTTTCCAAGGTGTGGGTCACTTCACCTCAGGCAACAATATAACCACACCTGCTATGAAATCCTAAAGGATAAAAAAAAGTGTGGAAGAAAGTTACTTTCATTGGCATGACAACGTGGAATTCATGAAAAAAGGGCCTCTGACATTTTCAAAGAATTTCAGGTTTCACAAAGCCAATCTACTTCACTTGGATTCACTGGGCCAATTCTTGGCCTTGAGTTCTTCCCTAGACTTTGTGGTCTAATGAATGGGATTTACTGTACACCTATTCTATTTTTCTAGGTTTTGTTTTGATTTTTGATCGAGTGCCTATAAAGCTTATCCCCTTCATCTTAACATGACCTCAATTCTACAGGGACATAAAGATGCTACCCAAAGATCAAAAAGATACACTGGAAGTCCACATGTAGATGAATCATCATAGACAGAATGTGACAGTATGACTACTGCTTAAAATAGTAAATTCTTAAAATGGTACCTCTAACCACAGACTACTGGAGCTTGAAGGGATCTCTGACATAATCAAGTACAGTCCCTTCTGTATGTACACAGGGACCCTTCACACATATGCCATCTTCCCTGAGAGCCAAAAGCAAGGGCGTGAGGACTTTGCCCCCATAATTCCCTTACTGGCAGAGGTTAGGAGAAGATCTGGGCACCTCAACTCTCCATCCAATGACATTACTTTGAATTTTCTTTCAGATCTATCAGCACATTGTATTCAATAATTGAGGCACAGGGAACTGGATTTTTTTTTAAAATAGCCAAAAATAGGGGTGCCTGGCTGGTTCAGTCAGTGGAGCATGTGACTCTCATCTCAGTGTTATGAATTCGAGCCCCACACTAGGTACAGAGATTATGTGAAAATAAAATTTAATTAAGTAAGTAAGTAGCCAAAAATAATTTGGAATTGGTCTGGTGTATAAAGAGAATGGTCAAGGTAAATAAAAGAGCTGGAGAAAGAAATGAAATTTTCCTCCATTTCTAAAGTTAGCAATAAAGGGAGAATCTCTACTTTGAAGTGTCCTGGTCTCAAGTCTCCGAATCCCCCTCTTTTGAAGCTTCTCGTTCAATGACCAAGAAATCAGCTGTCACATCCCACTGCCACCAACTGCCTTTGGCAATCTGGTCCCCAATCTTCCCATACAAACTTCCCCCACAGGTTTAGGAACACCCACTGCTGCTTCCAAGCTGGGCAGGAGCTATGCCTCAATTATGTACACCTTCCCGGTATCATTATAGAGCCAGATACGTGGTAAGCCCTCAGTAAAATCATGCTGAATAAGGAGATTAATGAACTGGCTTAGATCTGTTAGAAAAACCAGCTCCTTACTTTTACTTCATGTATATAATCCCTTCCAAAACTTTATATTATACTTTACTTGTTCTGTCCTTTCATATATAGAAAAATTGTGAATCAAGAGGTTTCATTTGCAAAAAAAAAATCTATTAAAAGAGATAGTTCTTCTAAAATATTCTAAGTATATAAACTTTCATTTCACATGGTAAGATACAGAAACTCGGGGAATCACAGTTATTTTTCCAACATGACTTCTTAACTACTCACAATTTAGACAAAAAGGCACGTATTTCTACTGCACTTCCATCTCAGCCTGTGCCAAAGGGATGCTGACCGTACCGCAGGGAAATGGGCTTTTCTCAAACAACAACACTGACCAACTGTTTGTAGCTGCTTAGAGTACAGTGTGGGGAAAGCTCATCGGTCCCATCTAGGGTCAGTCAAGAAAGAGTACCATGATCAATTAGCAATGTCTGCTAGTGCTATTCTGAAGTTAATCTAGGTAAAAGGATGAAGATGATAAAACTTTCCTAGACAGGTGAACAAGAACTTAGGCAATGTGCGTTCAAGGCAACTTTGCTAGGGCCAATTTCACTACCAGCCTCCCATTCTCTTTGTATCCCACTGAGTCCCTCCCACATAAGGTCTATGAAGGCAGGGACCCTGGCTGTCTTAATCACTGAATTCCCAACACTTCAAACAGAACCTAGGAACTCAGAGAAACTCAATAAATATTTGCTGAATGACAACAGGAATGGTGAAAGGAACACAGGCTTTAGTGTCAAACAGACCGGTTTCTAAATCCTGGCTCCATCCTAACAGTGTGAACCTGGGGAAGATATTTAACTTCTCTGGGCCTCATCTATAAGATGGAATAAATAACACCTCATCTTAGCGAGGACCTATGTCGATCACTGAACAAAACACGAGAAAGTAATGCCTGGCAACATAGTAGACACTCCATACACATTAGCCTTCTTCCTTTCACAAGCACAAGAGTGGAGCCTGTGGAATTTTTTCTTTTTTTTCATTTGCCTTGTTCAAATCAAGCTGCGGTTTTGACTCCCTTCTTTCCTTTCCCATCATTAACTCTAGCTGCAGGCAAGTTTATGGAAGGCAGCAACTGTGTGTATCATTTATCAAGCAGGACACATGTTAAACAAATGCAACACAGTTTTCTGTCCTCAATGCATCTGAAAAGATTATGCATGTAAATCTGCACCGTGTCACTACGGCACGACACAGAAATGCTAAGGTCTGGAAAGAAAGCCAACCGCATGTGAAACAGAGAGGAATTACATAAACACAAAGGGGATTAGCTCAGCATTTTGAAGCTATGAACCTGGGTACTCTATGGACAGTTTCTAAACTGGAGGAAGGAAATGTTTAGTTAGAGCTATTTGTTTAATATATACACCAGATGAGATAAAGGAATTCAAAAGACAATGTAACTCACACTTCCTCACTCTGTCCTTGTAAAGAACCTCTCTACTGAGATTATGAAGGTTTTTTTTTTTTTTTTTCAAAACTCATAGAATTTCAACTTAGAGAAATAGCAAAGATGCTTTGGTTGAAAAAGGAAGATATACTACAACTTCCTAAGAAAAAATTAGGTCGTTAATACCTCCTCCTGCCTCATAAGATGCTCTGGTGGCCAATCAGGTGCTTCTTCTGTGAATGCCATTTGCTATTTAATAACAGAAGTGGCTAGCTCTGAAAAGCAATCTGCATGATGAGGTCTTCAAGCTGTGTAATTAGGAGGCTATTCCCTAAATTGGCCCGCAGTGCCTATGGGATCAGATGAACAAGGCAGAAGGCCTCAGCCATTCAGAGGGAGCCAGAAAGGGAAAGAGTTGACAATTCTCTTTTCGTCCATTTCTCTGCTTCTCTGTAACACTAAGAAAGAGTGGCCTCCTTCCATCAATCTAATGACAAGTATTCATGCACTTGAGGAGAAGTGACTGAGTGCTTCCATGTGCCAGGCACTGTGATAGGTGCCGGATACAACAAACAAGTTAGGATTCCTACATCCCAAGCTTACAATCTAGTGGAAGTGAGATGGAAAATGAAGAGGTAAATAAATGCCTAGCTGTTAATGATGAGTGCAATGAAGAAAAAGAACTCGGCCATGTAAGAGAGGTCAGCGTGGACAAACAGGTTAGATTGAGCACATTAGGGAAGGTTTCCCTGAGAAAGTACCATTTAAGGTGTGATCCACAATGAGTAGCAATTAGCCACACAATAGTGTTTCAAGCAAAGGGAATAGCATATGCAAAGGCCCTGAGCATGCAAAGGGTGTGGTGTGTTTGAGGAACTGAAAGCCCAACGTGTCTAAAACAGTGTACAGGGATGACCGTGGCATGAGACTACAGAGGTCAGAGACAGGCAGGGTCCCCATCATAATGCAAAGCCTTCTAGGGCACAATAATTTTTTTCTTAAAAATTACATGAAGCCCCTGATAAATTTAAAGCACAGGAATGACATAATCTAATATATACTTTTGAAAGTTCACTCTGGTTGCAGTATGGAAAACGGAATGGGGGAATGATAACAGCCCCCACCCAAGTGTGCCTGGAACATAAGCTACAGTAGCCTTCTGATTTGAAACAGTCTGTTCATAGCAAGGGCTTTCCCTTACTCATACCTTTAACCCAGTTTGTTAAATCCAACAGCTTCCACTTTGGTCTCTGGAACAGAACTACTAAAAGAGACCATGGGAAGAGGAGGGGACCTCAGATTCCTTTACCTCTTATTAACAGATTAGAAAATGGAGGTCAGTTGGAGGGAGAGGTGGGATTGGGCTCCAGGTTCTCCAGAACTCCCAGTCCAGGTCAATTCCTACTGGACGAACAAGGACAAGCCCATTTATCTTCCTCAACTAAACTTCAAATCATAGCCTCAAGGTTGCAATGATCTACTGCAACCCATCCTCAACCTTGGAAGCTCTGCAATTCTACAATGACCAGTCCAGTTTGAAAGGAATATGAATTCCAGAAGGTCTGCTCCAAATGGTAATGTGAAGGTCACAAACTGGGGGCCCATAAGCCAAATCTGGCCCATGAATATGTTCTGTCTCATAGTCTTTAAAAAAAAAAAAAAAAGTGAATCAGTTTATCAATATTTAACAAAGACCTCATTTAAATTTGAGTTACTGACTTCTTCTAGAAATAAAAACCTTAATATCTGGTAACACTGATGGCCTGGTCTACATTTCTGCCTGGTCACCATCAGCATGAGGCAGGCAGAGGCTGCTCCCTTCAGACAGGGCACAGGCATTCTCATTTACCCCAGCCCCTTCCATCTGGCTAAGTGCCAATCACTGTATCGCCACTACTGTCTTTCTTTGATGGAGCCTGTTTCAGTATTCAGATTACTTGTCTCCCCTTTTAGTGTTTGAATTGAACAGAAAAGGAATTTAGAAACAGGAAGAGAGCTTTTCCTTAAATCCTTAAATTCCCTTTTTTATGCTTTCTCTCTTGTTTCATCCCAAGCTGGAGGGAATACTTCCTCCTAACTTGACCCACCCTCCTCTACTCCAAAAGAGACCATGAAGAAGAACGCTTTTTGGCAAAACCACCTCACCTCTGGGAAGCTGGCCATATTCACCAAAATCAGTTGTGGAGACTTCATGGAGATCTGGCCAATCTGGTTTAAAGCAAGCTTCCCATCAGCAGTTACCACAGTGATATGATCAAGGGATCCTAGAAGAAAAGTCACAGGGTTTTAGAATTCAGGACTTCAATTAAAAGCCCCATATCTAAGTCCCCACCTAATTCAAATTCAACAAATATTCTGGGGTCCCTTATCAAAGTGGCAATACCATTCAAGGGGCTTTTGTAGGAGCAGTGGTGTCACATGATGGAAAGAGCTCAGAAATGTTGACAGAATGAGGACTTCCTTGCCAACCACCAGGGTAGCCAACCATGAATGGTTCATTCCAATACACAAAGACAAAGGTGGGGAGAGGTCCTTTTTGACAAACTGGGTTGTCCCAGCAAGCTGTTGCTACAATAATGCACTAGTTTACTATGGCCCAAAGATCCGATTTGAAATATTCAACCAGATTCAATGTCATTGCAAGATAGGAGGTTGTTGATACCACTGACCTCAATCTGGAAGAGTTCACTATGTATAACGGTAAAAGTCTCCATGATTCTGAAGACCAGTGATCAGGGTTCAAATACCAACTCTGCCATCTCCTGATTATCTGACACTGGGCAGATCCCTCAACCTTTTGGCACCAGTTTCCTGAACTCTAAATGGGGCATAAAAGTTGTACTTCTCTCATAGTGTTTTTAATGAGGATTCCGTTAAGTTTCTGAGAAGCACTTGTAACTGTGTCCTGGCATTTACAAACACCCAATAAATGTTAAGTTATTTCTTGACTTTCTCGTAAGTATTAACCAAACCAACCTACTTTCAATTTCTTTAATACAGTTTGCTCTTTCTTGCCTCAGGACTCTGAGAATACATTTTTCTTTCTATTCAGAATGTCCTTCTCTATTCAGATAACTCGGGCTCCTTCTTTAACATTCAGCTGTAACAGCATCCAATCTCAGAAATCTTAACTGACCAATTACAAATCGGGAACTTATGAGCTCCCAAGGACCCTATGCACTCTTCTATAATAATCAGTATTTGCTGAATACTTCCTATAAGCAAGACATTGTGCTGAATGCTTTCCATAATTTCTTTGCTTTGGTTATCACAGTAACACTATGAATCATACCACTATTTTTTGGATGAGAAAACTGAGCACCAAACAGTATCTTGCTCAAGATCACAACAGCTCTTAATAACGGAGCCTCGTCTAGCTAACTCTACATGGTCTTCACCATTCTACTTTGCTATATGGTTTTCTCCATGTTGGTTTACTTGTCTCTCCCTTCACACTAGGCTCTAGGCTCTTGGAAGTGGGAACAATATCTTTTCTTTCTCTGTCTACAGCACCGATTAATCAGCACGGCGTAAGTGCTCAATAATGTTCTCGTGAGTACATGAGTGTGTAAATGGACAAAGGAATGGAAAAGCGCGAGAACAAACACGTAGATAAATCTATATCTAGACAACTATTAAAAGCAATCAACTACCTTGGAGATAGAAATCGCTGGTAGACGGATGGAGGTGTGAAAGGAAAAGTGCCTGCTGGCTCAGATAGTAATGAAAGAGGATATGGAAGAATCTGGCACGGGAAAGACTGGCTAAGTTCAGTTTCACCCGGTCTCTTCACAGCCCCAAGTTCTACAGAGAACGTTACACAAACATAACCCTGAAGAGAAGGAGGCAAAGAGGAAATACCAACGGGAGGCCTTTTGAAAACGGATCTTAACTCAGCCTTCCTGATTTGCCATAAGATCCTTTGCCACAGAACTTGCAACATGGGCTTTTCAGTATGCAATTGCGGTGGTTCCCATTCCCTAAATCCATATCGACATAATGCATCAAATCCTTTTCCCTCAATCTGTCCCCAGCGAGAATCTCCCTCAGCCTCATTCCTGCCACTCATTTTCTCAGAGGTTAACATTTAACAAATTACACTCCCAACCTCTTTCCAGGCCCATCATCTTTTTAAGTTCAACAAGAGTGGAGCTTGCTGGCTAATTTTAAGTATCACATTTCTCCCTGAGCTCCTCTCAAACTGCTCTCTGGTTTCGGCTGCAGAATGTTAACAGGCCAGAAAGCACAGGGGAGACAAAGCACTTTATCAGTTTCATACCTAAAATAATAAGCAAGTTTAAAATAAACAGTTGGGAGAGATTGAATGGCACGCTCTACTGTCAGCAAAGGCAGAAATGCCCCAGTCCAAAGGTTGACAAATGACGGAATGGTCTTCTGATTTCACATAGGATCTCGTCTCCCTGAACTCCGTGTGTTTCTGCTAGTGTTTACAAATGGAGCTGTATATTATTCACTTGGTTTTATTAAGAACAAGTTCACGAAATATTTTCTAGTTTCCTTAAGAACAATCCCAAGCAAGGTGTGAGTAGCAGCAGCCCAAGCTCCCAGAGACACCCTCAGAGGGGGTCTCAGGCTTGACTCTAGGATGATGACAATTTCCAAAAGGCCAATTTAACAGCAATTGGATTTTTCCTGCCTGCCTGCACCATTAGCTGACAACTCACTTCTTCCATCACATCTGCAAACAGTTCTCCTAGACAGTTCTGACATTTCCCACTTAGAAAAGCCACTTTCAGGAAGTTATTAACCCGAACGGAATCTTCCTGGTCAAGCTCAGGGGTACAGAAATGCCTCAGATGGATAGGTTTGCAGCCACTTGGTTCCCAGTAAGGGATAGGAAGGGCCAAATAGGACACATTACAAAATTCGACCATCGATGTCAGCTACTTTGAGATTACATACCTAGAAGTGCTTAGATAGTATAATCCTAATAAAACCCTCATTTTTTGAGAGTGCAATTCCATGACAGCGAAGACAATGCCTATTTTTTGTTCACCACTGTGTACCAGCACAATACTTAGTTCACAGCAGACAAATATTTGCTGAATGGATGAATAAAGTAGTGTTAACTATGAGCCAGGCACTGTGTTCCAACCATTCCGTATGTTACCTCATTTATTTTAATACCCACCCCAAAGCTATAAAGTGGGAATTAGACGAGGAAACTCAGGACCAGAAAAGTAAAGTAACTGCCCATGGTCACCAGTAAGAAACAAGACTAGAACTGAAACCCAGCTCTGCCAAAGCCATGATCTTTATACTATGTCCCTCTGCAAAACACTGGTTCAGCCACTAACCTGGTGAGGTCCTTATATTGACAGTCTTATTGAAATTGTCTTTGAGTGCTTCCATCACGGACTTCATTTCTTCATCCACCTCTTCCAAGCTGATTATATCCTCAACCAAGGCAGCATTAAGATTCACTCTGGTTTGGAACTGTCCTTTCCCTTTGGCTAGGAAGTCAACAATTAGTGAATAAAAGAACAGCAGCATAAACAGAGACAATAAACAATTAGTGAAGAAGTGTCACTAAGTGCAGAGGAAAATGCCAAGTGTTAAAAAATTGTACATTATCAATGCCCTAAAAAAAAAAAAAAGAGCCTACACTGATTGCCCACTACATACCCAGCACTGTGCTAATCACTTTCGAAGATAATGGTGAAGGTACAAGCTTTAAATGAAACACCTCAGGTGAAAATCCTCGCTGTGATGCATACCAGTTTTATGACTTTGGGCAAGTTACTCTACTGTCCTGAGTATCAGGTTTCTTGCCTGTAAAACAGGAATAATACCTATATTGCTAGGTTGCTATGATACAAATTCAGTAATTCAAGTACCTAAAAGAGCACTATCCATATAGAAGGCACTCCATAAACGAATTCCTTATTTTTCAGAAAAATAAACAGAAGATGAGGAAGGTAAAGTGACTTGCCTAATTCCAAAAAGTCATGAAATAGTAAAGCCAAGATTTGGTCCCGGATCTGCCTATTTTAAACCCATGAACTTCCCATTAGATTGTCTCTGAAAAATCTAATTGGAGACACAGAAAATACATTAATTCATTTTAAAATTAATACTAAGACAGGATATGCAAAGTATCTGACAGCTGGGATAGACAAAACGAACAACAGTAGTTAACAAACATTAAACACCACCAGTGGTAAAAATAATGGCTTAGAGTTCAGAAAATCAACAGCAGTAGGGGCTGAATAAAATTCAATTTTATGCCTAAGCCACCACGGTGATTTTTCATATATGTTCTATATATATATAGATCACTTCCATGAGTAGAACAAATATTCCTGCCTTTCTTCAGGGAAGGTGAGTAAAGGGAAAAAAGAATAAAAATATTAAGTAATACTAGCCTATACTCATTAACTACTCAACAAACATTTATTGAGATTCATTCATAACAAATTTTATTGAACATCTACAGTGGGCTAAATCCTGTGACATTTGTACAGCACATTATAATCTACAATGCGAGTTAAAGTACATTCTTCTATTAAAGAGTAAGAGCAGCTCCCAGAGTTAGGAAGAACAGAGATTATTATTGTTCCCCTTGTACAGGGAGATGAGATGAGAAATCTACAACACAAATCATTTAAATACTTCCCCCAAATACCAACCAGCAAATAGCAGCAGAGTGATTTTTTAAAGACATGTTACTTGCTTGTGTTACCATGCTTGAAACCTTATTGCTCTTAACAGAATAATGGCTTAGAATTTTCAGAACTGATGAAAGATGAGAATCTTCAGTTTCAGAAATACAGGTTCCAAAGAGGATAATAAAATTCATACCTAGACATTTCTGTGAGTGCAGAAAACCAAGGACAAAGAGGTCCTGAAAACAGCCAAGATAAAAGACAAGTGATCCATAAAGGATCAAAATTCAGAATAACAGCATACTTTCAAAGAACAACAATAGGAGCTAGAAACAATGGAAACGGTATCTGCAACTTCAGATTTTTTTTAAAACTAAGAATGCACATTAAAAATTTTAAGTTAAGGGGTGCCTGGGTGGCTCAGCAGGTTAAGCTGCTGCCTTCGGATCAGGTCATGATCCCAGGGTCCTGGGATCGAGTCCCACATCAGGCTCCTTGCTCAGCGGGGAGCCTGCTTCTCTCTCTGCCTCTCCTTGCCACTCTGCCTGCTTGTGCGCGTGCTCTCTTTCTCTCTCTCTCTCTCTCTGACAAATAAATAAATAAAATCTTTAAAAAAAATTTTTTTAAGTTAAAAATTTTAAGTTATGCCTATCAATATTAGGAATGGATAATATGAGTGAAACAGTATACAGCCATGAGAAAGATCTACAACTACACAGAAGAAAGTGATTCTCACAAACATAATGTTCAGCAAAGATGCCAGAATACAGAGTGTGCAGTACAAAAGCCAGATACAAGAATATACAGTACAAGAGACAAAACTAATCTGTACCATTAGAAGTCAGAATGATAGTTACCCGCCAGAAGTAGAAGGCAGGAATTTACTAAAGGGAGCATAAAGGGGACTTTTGACATGCTAGAAATGTTCTAGCTCTTGATCTGGGTGCTGATTACACAGGTGTTTTCAGTTTGTGAAAATTATCAAGCTTTTTCCTATGACAGCTATACTTTTCTATGGGTGCTTTTTAATTTCTATAAAAACTTAAAAACAGAAATTAAGGGTAACTAATAAAACAATAAGAAATAAGATGCACAACTTCTAACTCAGCAGAAATGAAAAAAGAGAAGTAAAGAAATTTAATTTGACAGAAAACAGGGGAAAAAAGAAATGAAGAAAACTATGATAAAGTACAAAATAAAATGACAGATACACAAATATTCAGTAATCACAATAAATATAAACAGACCAAGAATATCACTTAAAAGTTAGAGATTCTCAGTAAGCGGTTTTACAAAAACATGAGATTATAGAAAGTTTAATATACGGGAATGGAAAAATGATAACTCTGTATAATATTAAACAAAAGAATGCTGGTGCAATGATATTAACACCTAAAAATAGATTTTAAGACAAAATGCATTATTAGAAAAATGAAGACCATCTCATAATGACAGTAAAAACAATTCACCAGAAAGATATTACAATTCTGAGCTTAAATATACCCCCATAACATAGCCTCAAAATTAACGGAACGAAAAGGAGAAACTGATGAATCTACAATCATACAAAGACATCCAAAATACCTTTCTTCGTAACTGATAAATTAAGTAAATGGAAATTATGATAAACAAAATTAGCCAACTCAATCTAATTGTTATATATACAATCCTGTACCCAGCAATAAAAGAATACACATTCTTTTTTTTTTTTAAGATTTTATTTATTTATTTGACGGAGAGAGAGAGAGAGAGAGATCACAAGTAGGCAGAGAGGCAGGCAGAGAGAGGGGGAAGCAGGCTCACCACTGAGCAGAGAGCTGGATGCGGGGCTCGATCCCAGGACCCTGAGATCACGCCCTGAGCCAAAGGAAGAGGCCCAACCCACTGAGCCACCCAGGCGCCCCTAGAATACACATTCTTCTTAAGCACACATGAACTTTATACAAAAAGACCATGTTCTAGACCATAAAGCAAATCTCAATAAAAATCAAAGAATCTATATTATATAGGACACATTCTCTGATCACAGTGGGATTAAACTAACTCTCCAAAGAGCATATGTTTGAAAAATTTTAAACACTTCCAAATAACTCATGGACTACAGAAATGCCTAATGAAAATTTAAAATATTTAGAAAAAGACAATAAAAATAATATATACCTAAAACTCCTAGGAGGCACCTGAAGTTGTATTTAGGTAGAAGTTTATAGCTGTAGATGCTTATAAGAAAAGAACAAAGGTTGAAAATTAATGGACTGTCCAGTTCAAAGGATAGAAAAAGAAGGACATGGAAGAAAATAAACAATAAAGGACAGAAATCAATAATACTAAGAAAAGAGAGATCACCAAAATTAAAAGCTCTTCTTTATAAGACTTATGAAACAAACAAACTTAAAAGGAAAGTAGACAAATCAATATTAAGAAAGAAAAGGAGGAGACAGTTATCAAAACATTAGAGATTTTAAGAATCTTAAGTGACTATTATGGACAACGTTATGCCAAAAACTCTGAAAACTTAAAATAATGAAAAATTTCTTAAAAATATAGAATTTACTAAAACTAACTCAAGAAAAAAAGAGAAAATCTAAGCAGCATCATAATCATTAAAGAAACTGAATCTTTAATTTAAAGTCTGTCTACAAAAAAATAAATAAATAAAAATAAAGTCTATCTACATGTAAGACCAGGTCCAGATGATTTCACAGGCACATTCTACCAATCATGTAAAGAACCAATTAATCCTAACCTTATCAGACCATCCACTGAGATGTCTGATCACAGAGACACAGAGACAGAGATGACATACTCCCCAACTCACATTATGAGACTAATATAGTCTTGATACCAAAACCGGACAAGGATAATGCAAGAAAGTTATGCCCATCAATATCAGAGAGTTACATTAAGGCTAATTTCAATTAAAAGTATAGACTCAAAAACCCTAAATTAATATTAGCAAACCAAATCCAACAATGTACATATAGATTACGTATCAAGCAATGTACATACAAATTATGTATCAAAAGCAAGCAGACCTCATACCAAAAAAGAAAAAGTGGTTTAACAACAGAAAAACTACTGATATTGAGTCACCTCATTAACATATTAAAAATTTTTAAAAAAAGATGAGCAACTCAATAAATGCAGTAAAAGCATTTGATAAAAACTTAATACTCATTCATAAAAGATTCTTAACAAGACAGGGACAGAAGATATTTACTTTAAAAGAAACTACTAAAAAATAAGCAAACATAATTCTTTTATATATATAATTTTTTAAATTAACATACAATGTATTATTAGCCCCAGGGGTATAGGTCTGTGAATCGCCAGGTTTACACACTTCAGAGCAATCACCATAGCACATACCCTCCCCAATGTCCATAACCCAACCACCCTCTCCCTACCCCCCCTCCAGCAACCCTCTGTTTGTTTTGTGAGATTAAGAGTCTCTTATGGAACAAACGTAATTCTTGATGTTAACATATGAGAAGTGTTCCTGATAGAGTCAGAAATATAATAAGGATGCCTACCTACTATCATCAGTCATGTTTATTCAAATTATATTCGAGTTCTTAAGTTAATGCAGTTGGGGAGGGAGAAAGGGAAGGAGAGAAAGAAAAGGTATATGGATTAGAAAGGGAAAAACAAAGTTATCATTATTTACAGATATTATAATTACATAAAAAATCCAAAAGAATATAAAATAGATCTAATAAAAAAGTATTTCAAAGGTAGGGAGATTTTTCTAAAACAGAAAAAAAAGGGGTGCCTGGGTGGCTCAGTGGGTTAAAGCCTCTGCCTTCAGCTCAGATCGTGATCTCAGGGTCCTGGGATTGAGCCCACATTGGGCTCTCTGCTCTGCGGAAAGACTACTTCTGCCTCTCTCTCTGCCTGCCTCTCTGCCTACTTGTAATCTCTAACTGTCAAATAAATAAATAAAATCTAAAAAAAAATTGTTAAAAAAATAAAAAATAGAAAAAAAAAAGCACTATACCTAAAGGAAAAAAATGACAAATTGGACATTAAAATTGAAAACTTTTGTTAATCAAAAAACACCATTAAAAGAGTGAAAAGGCAAGCCTACCAGCAATACGTATGCATGACAGAAGTCTTACCTTTAGAATATATTAGAACTCCTACAAATCCATTTTTTTAATGGGCAAAAGACTGGAAAGAGGATAAACAAAGAGCCAATAAACATAAAAGTGCTCACATCATTATCCATCAAGAAGCTACAAATTAGGGGCACCTGGGTGGCTCAGTGGGTTGAGCCTCTGCCTTCGGCTCAGGTCATGGTCCCAGGGGCCTGGGATAGAGTCCCGCATGGGGCTCTCTGCTCAGCAGGGAGCCTGCTTCTCCTCATCTCTCTCTCTGTCTGTCTCTCTGCCTATTTGTGATCTCTCTCTCTCTCTGTCAAATAAATAAAATCTTTAAAAAAAAAAAGAAGCTACAAATTAAAACCACAATGGGATATTAACTGCACACCCATCAGAACGGCTAGAAATATAAAGACTTACTATATTCCAAGTGTTCATGAGTATGTGGAGCAAAGAGAAAGCTACAACATTTTTGGTAGGAGTGTACACTGGCCCAACCATTTTGGAGAACTCTATGTATAGAAACTGAATACAGGTATCCTCGAAGACTCAGACTCCAAAAAGGTATGCATATGGGCACCAAAATCCACGTACAGGCATGTTCACAGTAGCATTTATTTTAGTTGAAAACTGGAAGCAACCCAAACGCCCATCAACTACAGAAAGCATACATAAGTTGTGATATAAGCATTCACTAGGATACCGTAAAGAAAGAAAAATGCACAAACAACTACCACATGCAACAGCAGGGATAAATCTCAGACTGTTACCAAAGGAAGGCAGACACACAAGAAGTCATACTGAGTTCAAAAAGGGTGAATCTAATCTACAGTGCTAAAGTCAATAAAACGTTACCCTTTTGAAGGGTGACAACCGAAAGGGACATGCGGGAAGCTTCCAGAGTATGAGTGATGTTCTATATCTTGATGTGGGTGATGGTTACAAGGCTGTGTTCACTTGATGAGAATTCTCTGAACTGTAACCACTTGCAAGTTAAGAACGTACTTTCCTGCATATATAACTCAAAAAATTACTTTAAAAATATACATGTGACCAAAATGATGATACCCCAGAAATACACCTGATAAAAGAAATGTGTAAAATCTCTATAGAGAAAAACTCACAATATGATTATAAATCTCATATATAAGAACAAAAGGCCAGAAAGAAGAAAATGAAAAAGTGTGTGGATATGGTGAAGGAAAAGTTTTGTACTACCAGATTCGATATTATGACAGTGATTCAAGAATTTAGGAAGGAATTTAGTGTAGGGAGACAAAATTAAGTGCTCAGAAATAAAATACATAAAAGAAACCTGACATGCTACACAGAAGGAAAGAAAGGGTTAATCAGTACCTGATATTGACACAACTTAACTACCCATTATAGAAGAGAAACTTAAAACTAGATTCCCAACCTCACAACATATTCAGCAATAAATTCCATATGGATTAAAAACCCATGAAAAGTAAAAAATCTTAAAAATATTTAGAAGAAAATATAGAAGAATAGCTTTAGGACATTGGATAGGTAAAGATTTATTAATTAAGACAAAAAAGTACAAGTGATACAGAAAAGGACTAAAAAATATGACCATATAGAAACTTACGCTCAACAAAAGATATCATTAAGTAAAAAACAAAGCAGACAGCTGTGACACATATAATCAACAAAGAACTCTCATTGCTAACACAGAAAGAACCCAATAAACCTGAAAGAAAATGTCAAGCCACTGACTTTTTATTTGAAGAGGCAATCAAAAAAGATAAAAACTGAATATAGCCAATTAAAGTTGAAAAGATGATGTTTATGCGTTGTTGCTAATGCATGGGATACTGTGTGTACCTGAAGCCCTCCGTTTCCAGTTCTGCCATGAACTACATGTGACCAGGGACAAGCAACTTACAAAGGCATCTCGGCTTCCTCATTTGTAAACGGGGAGATCTGTACTTCACCAGATTAACTACAAAAATTTCTTCACTGGATAATTCTAATTCTTTCACTGGATAAAGATCAACTTATTAAACATGAGAATTAAAAAAAAAAATTGGCACAACATACAGATTAAAAGTTGTTGCCACTATCACTGTTAATAGAATGTAAGTCTTCTAAGTATTAATGCTCTTTCAGCAACTTCATTTTCCTACTAGTAGAAAAGGGAAGGTCCATAAGAAATGATAAAAGGAAAGCCAGCAGAAAAAATACTGAGCAGTGTATTTCCAGCCCCATCCTTGGGAACGGATGCCCTGACCCACCACTACAAAAAAGCAGGTGTGCCTGACAATTTTCTGTCACTCCATTCATTCAACATCTTTTGATCCATACTACGCGTCGGGCCCTGTTAGGTACTAAACAAGATACAGACCCTATCCTCATAAAGTCTGGCATAGAAGACATATAACAAATAATAATTAATCTTACAATTAATTGATTAATTTAAGGGCTGTGCTAAGGCCGTCAGAGGTAAAATAACCGTGTGTATGAGTGCACGTAACAAGGGACCTGACCCAGTCTGAGAGGTCAGAGAGGGCTTCCATGAGGAAACGCCATTTAAGCTGAGACCTGCGGTATATCAAAGTCTCATTCTTGGATGACACAAACCATTAAGATCATCCATCTAAATCCACGGCTCTAATATCTCCTCACCCAACAAACTTCTGGTTTTAATTTTACTTCCAACATAGGTCTTGCTATAAGGAGAAAACACGTTGATCTCTGCCACAAATAGTCTGATTCGCTTGGCACTTACATCTCTAATTCTAAAACTAAAAGAAGGAAATCAGACACTTTCTAAGCAATGGTAACATAGGACGCAGCATGGTAATGACTGAACAGACCTTCAGTTCTACCACTGTCTCTGTCACTCTGATAATCTCTTAATCTGATCCACTGAACTGAGACACCATCTCCTCATTCTTCCACAAGGGGAGAAATCCAGTACCCGACATCCTTTCCAGCTATGACAGTTCAAGGGCTAAATGTAAGAAAGTGGTGAGGAGGTCATATATCTCTACCTTTGGCTTTCTTGGTAGCAAAATGACGGATTGGTACAGCCGGGGGGGCCATGGATTGCCCACAGTCATTTTGTCTTCCACTCGCTGTCTTCAGTGTCCCTTCTGAAACAGGTCTGGTCCAGGCTGCAAGGGAGTTACAAAAGACAGGGTGGACCAAGCGGAAGCACCTTAAACCCAAGGCCATGACTGAAGACGATCCTTGTGAACATTCACTAAAAAGAGTAAGACAAAAAAGAGATCTAAGTAAAACAGACTGTATTACAACTTCAGAAAGTAATCTGTACCAATTATCAAGCAACCCCTACAAACTGAGCTATGTGCTAGGCAATTTACATATATTATCTCCTCCCAACAGCCATCCCAAGGAAATATGATGAGCCCCATATTACAGGATGAAGAGATTGAGGCTCACAGAAATTTAAGTAACTTGCCCACAGTCTGTAAGACTCCAAATCATCAGACTCTTTCTACTGTACTCTTTCTACTTGGGAAAGTAGAAATGCCTCTTAGAGTACAGAGGAAACAAATGTGCAACAGACGAAATCTTTAATGATGCTAATTAAACCCTTACAAGAGAAAAGGCAAAAAATCTTGATAAAGTTATATTATAAAGACACAGGGCAGAGCACTGAAAGAGGACTTTGAATTAAAAAAAATCATTTCAACAGGCATAAAATGACTGGAAAATTCACACGACAGCATTTAATTAAAATTTTCTTTGGTTCCTTATGCACTGATTACCAATTAGAATGCACTTTACTTTAATGTGAGTCTGAAGCACAGTTGAGGTTTGAGGTCTCCCATGTTACAGAATTGGAGCTCTGGAAAATGCCACCCTCCTCTGTGTTAACACAAGTTACACATTATACATCTAAGGTCTGAGCATGAAAAGATGCTAGCATCTATCTAATGTACAGCTAGCATCTGCCAGGGATCTGGCTATCACTCAGTTAAAACCAAGAACAGTTCCCATCAAATACCTGGGAGCTACTATCTTTGAAAATCCATCCCACACCTCATTAAAACACAACAACAACAAAGAAAATCCTATCCTAAATGTTGATGCTGTAGAACTAAATTAGAGCATGTGCTCTGTGGCCAGAAAGACCTGGAATCCAATCCCAGCTCCATCATTGACTAAATGCCCCTAACTCTGCACCTCGATTTCCTCAACTGTAAAGAGGGAATAATTATAGTTATTTCTCTCTTTTTTAAAAGACTTCATTTATTTATTTGACAGATAGAGATCACAAGTAGACAGAGAGGCAGGCAGAGAGAGAGGAGGAAGCAGGCTCTCCGCTGAGCAGAGAGCCTGATGTGGGGCTCGATCTCAGGACCCTGGGACCATGATCCGAGCTGAAGGCAGAGGCTTTAACCCCCTGAGCGACCCAGGTGCCCAATTAAAGTTATTTCTTAGGGTAGAGAAGAATAAATGAGTTTATGCAGGTAAAATAATCGGCACAGTGGGGCACCTGGATGGCTCAGTCTTTAAGCAGCTGCCTTTGGCTCCAGGTCATGGTCCCAGGATCCTGGCTTCAAGCCCCACACTGAGGACCCCGCTCAGCAGGAAGCCTGCTTCTCCCACTCCTCCTGCTTGTGTGCCCTCTCTCCCTGTGTCCCTCTGTCAAAATAAGTAAAATCTTTTTTTAAAAAAATTGGCACAGTGCTCAGCAGACAGCAGGAGCCTCCAAAAGGGTATCCATTGATAACTATCACCATTCCTTTCAAAAAGACTTTCACACAAGGGTCAGACACAATAAAGAAATCTTGCATGTCCTTATACAAGATAGTCTAGTCAGTCAGATCTGGATGTACATTTCAACTCTGGGCAGTTCACTTCACCTATCTGGCCACCACTTTCCTCATCTGCAAAATGAGAAAAATAATCCTGATCTTAAAATGAAATAGTAAGTGTATGGAAAACAGCTAGCACAGTGCCAGGAATATGGTACTGCTTAATGAATGCTAACTATCATTACCATTATTTCTTAAAAGAAAAGCAAATGAGCAGAGCAAAGGCAAATAATTTCTTCTGATGGAATTTTTTTCTCCTGATGGAATTTTTAATAGCAAGGGATGCTAGAGATCAGTGATTAGTATATGAAGTTAGTAAAAACAAATCTGGATTAAAAAATAAATATCTTTTCCTCTTCTTTCATTATTATCAATAGCTGCTATTAACTGAAGACAGACCCAGGATGCTTGCTTTACCTGTACGTATTTCACTCAATCCTCCCAATAAGGCCACAAAAAAAAAAGTGTAATGACCTCCATTTTACAGATGAAGAAACTGAGGTTCAAAGAGACTGTCACTATCCAAGGGCATGGAACTAATAGCTCTGCCCTATTTTGGCAAAACTGTTCACAAAATTTGGCTCTGAGTGAGGTTTCTATATCTAGATTTTTCTAATATAGCCAATGCCTAACCCACACTTATATCCAAATATGGCTGTATAATAATGTGGTTTTTTTTATTTTTTATTTTTTTTTAATCTACAGGGTCTCAATTTGGCTGCTCCATTTAAGACAGGTTTCCTGGTGTTCCTGTTGCAGGTCATAATACCAATCCACAAAGCAACAGGAAATCAAAATGGGTTAGAAATAAACAACCTTTGACAGAAAATGCAGCACCCAAAAGCAGACCCAGTTCATGTGAACCGGAAGACAACTCTATAAATAAACCACATTGCTGAAATGTTTTAGGCGTAGATTTTAATTGCACAGAAGTCAGGAAATTTCAAAGTGGAAGTTCAATAAAGGCAGTCCCTTGGGCCCTTTACCTTAAGGACATGCATATTAACAGTTCGGCACAGAAGAATTAAAGTCGAGGAAAGGAACTGTTACAGGAGCCGCATCCAACAAAATTAACCCATACTCAGAAAAAAAATCTGTCAGGAAGAACCTGGGCTTTGGACACAGTGTTGAACTGGAATCCAGCACTTATTAACTCTGTGAATTTGGGTAGATCATTTTGCCTCTCTGAGGTAGTCTTCACCCCATTTTTACCATGCTGATATTAATGAACCTTTAAAGAGATCATTATAACAATAATAACAAAACAATTGCCAACACTTACAGACTTACAAGTATGTGCCAGAAACAATTCCAAGTGCTACAATGCATACATTAACTCATTTGAACCTCATGATACCACTATGAAATAAGTACTGTCAGTATACCCATTCTACGGATGAAGAAATAAAGACAGATAAATAATTTGCCCAGGATTAGATTTCAGGCAATTTAGCTTAAATCTGTGCTCTTAACCACTATACTATACTATTAACATACGTGAAACACTCAGAGCAATTACTAACATTATTATTCAAACAGTTGAAGTAATTTTTAAAACTAGTTGAAGCACATACTGTTTTTCCGAAGTTAGGGTGCTCAAAACGACTTTTTCTGTTTTCCATAGGTATATTTTAATTTTAAAAAGAACTAGATGAGGGATACAAAGCCCACTGTCCATTGTCCCAGCAACCTCTCCAAATTTGGCTGTATATTAGCTTACAATACACACATTTTTAATATTCTCACATTTCTCACATGTATTATCTGTTAACTATTTGTGATTACCACCCACATTTTACACATAAGCACACTGATTTTTCATTTCCTAGAATGTTCCTTCTGCTTCAAGGTCTTCAAACATACTTATGAAGTTGAATCTGCTTGGAATGATCTTCCCCCACCTCTTAAATGAACTACCTCCCACTTTTCTTTCAAATTTCAGCTTAAGCATCACTTTCTCAGAGGATGCCTTCTCTGGCCATATCCTCCAACCCAACTAGATCAAATGTCCTGTAGCCCATTTTTGTTAACACCCTACAATTCTTCATAGCACTTAAACAAAAATTAGCTAATATTTGCATAGTTATCTGATCATTGCCTAATTCCCTCCACAAGACTATAACCATCACAAGGACTGATCCACGGTTGTCTTGTTCACTGCCATACCTCTAGGACCCAGCACAGTCCCTAAACACAGAAGACACTGAATACAAGTGATGAATACATGAATGAAAGTCTAGAAAGAGTAAGTCCTTGCCCAAGGTCACAATTATGGTTCAAGATTTGGAATCTAAGCTCAGACTGAAGGTCCTGGGATCTGCTTCCCCACGGTGCTTGGATGATCTCTTGGTTTGCCAGATTTTCCACATATAGAGAGTATGTTCTCTAAATTCAGGGCCATGTAAAGGTGTTTATAGCAACTGACTATATAGTATCTGACTATTCACAGTATCACAAGTGTAGTATAGAATCATGTTCCTGACATAGCCAAAGGAGGATAAGACACTTTAACAGGTAGAGAAAGAGCTTTTGCCTAAGAGCTACAAGGTATGAATCCCAATATTTCTATTTCCTCTCTCCTGCCAATCATCTTCTATAGATTCATAACCACCTGTACTCAAAAAGCATTTGTGCCAGCTCTACGACCAACATATGACTTCTGTCAAATCATTTCTCCCACCCAGGTTGTGTTTCCTCAACTGTAAAATGAAAGGTCGGACCAGATTCTGGGTAGTGCAAACGGCACCTAAGTTAGAGAAGACCTGGAAAAGAGTCTTGGTTCTAACACTTCCTCGATATGCAACTTGCATTAGGTCGAACTCTCTGGACCTCAAATTCATCTGTAAAAATGTAGATGACAATACTATTTGCCAGGGTTACCAGGACGATAGAATTAGATAAGGGATGCAGAAACATTTTGTAACTAGAGAACAGATACTGAAATGGTTAACTGCTCGCCGAGGGAAGACACAGAGTAATGGTTAAAAGTTGAGGCTTTGTAATTTAAGCTCCGTCACATACTAGCCGCACGTCCCTGGTAGTTATTTCCCTGAGCTTCCATTTCTTCATCATGGGGCGGGGGAGGGGGTGGAATAATACCTACTACCCTGGGAAGATTAAATGTTCCTGCCAAATAGTGGGCCAGTAAGTAGTGGCTACTATTGAGTGAGCTCCCTCCTCCTCCGCCACCCGCGAAGTCCCTAGCTAATGGGCCAAGCCCCGCCCCCACCCCATGAAACTCTCTGGGAAGCGACAGGTCCCGCCCCCAATCTTAAAGGTCAAGCCGGACTCGAATGGAACCGGTCGGGGGACAGCGATCAGACTCCCTAAAGTCCCCAGAAATCTTTGAGTAGAAGTCTCTGGCACCCGGACCCAGCGCGCGCCTCGAGGCTGTGCAGAGGCCACTCACCAGCTATCGCCCAGGTTACTAGGAAAAGACCTATGCGACCCCGGTGACGGCAGCGGCGCGGGCGCCATGACGTCACGAGGCGGCGCGGCGGCGCAGGCGTAGCACGTCACCGACGGCCTGGCAGCGGGCGGCGGTGAGGCGGACGCGTTTGGAGGGCCGTCGGGCCGCGGAGTCGGGATCTGCTTCTGGGGCATGAGCCGAGGAGACGACGTCGAGGCCACGAGGTGAGTCCGGCCGAGATGCGCCCCTGCACCCCAGCGTCGGCCCTGCGAGGGGCTCGCAGAGGAGACTGCCCTAGCAAGACGGCTTCTCAGGCCCCGCCCCGGATTGTCCCGCCGCTAGCCCGGAAATAACAATCAGAGAAATGACCCATCGGGTCTGGGAATTCGCGGCCAGGAATCGGGAAGCCGGGATTCCAGGCTGGACCCTGCCGTTACCGTTAGCTTTAGGAACGAGTGGCTTTGGTTCTCTGGACTTCAGTTTCCCCGTATGATTTTTCCTGCCTTTCAGGTTGTTGCAGGTCAGCTGCGAAAATAGATAACAGCGTTTTGTGAGCTCTGTTAATAGAGGGGGTTGTCGCCATTGCAAACCCAAAAGCTTTTGGTAGTCGCATGCCATCTTGATCTCATTACACTTTACCGTTCCTCAAAAGGCCCTGTGCTGAGCTGTCACAGGTACTCTCATTTAAGCTTCTTAACGACCCACGAGTTAGGGATAATCATACCCATTCTAGAAAGGAAGAAGAAACGTGGGCTCCAAGTGGAGCCTCATTCATTCATTCAGTAAATATTAAGCACCAGCCAGGAGCCAGGCAGTATGCTAAGTGTTGGGGATAGAACTATGATCTATCATAGGCATAGGCAGGGCCCTGCCATGTAGAAGCTTACATTCTAGTGAGGGAAATAGAAAATGGAATAGGAAATAATACTGAATTGGCATTACATGTAAAGGAAAGGTGGCTTTGATACAAACTAACAAGGAGCTCAACCCTTAGGGAATGCTTTTCTGAGAAGACATTTATTAAGCCATGCAATAACTGGATACAAAAGCCAGAATTTGAATCTAGATCTTTTGGCCCCATATCCTGTACTCTTGCCACTAAAACGTGGTACCTTCCGGTGATATTAGGTAGTTGTTGGTATTGCTGTTTTCAGACATAAAATCAGGTGATATTAGGTAGTTGTTGGTATTGCTGTTTTCAGACATAAAATCAGG